>NC_031783.1:10084045-10328636 GCF_001522545.3 Parus major | reverse complement strand
ATCCATCCATCCATTATCCATCCATCCATCATCCATCCATCCATCCCTCTGTCCTTCTGTCTGTCCATCCACCCACCCATATCCCTGGCTTGCTGCATTGTTCTCAGCTGAGCTCAGAGCAGCTCGGAAGCAACACTCAGAGCCGGGATTTCCTCCGTGTCAGCTCATGGAGGGGCTCTCCTCTGACTCACTGGACTGCTCCCAAAAATAGCAGGTTCAGAATAGAAACCTTCGTGCCCTTTCTGTCCCAGAGAACAATGCCTTGCACATTTTTTTCCTCCCTGAGTATGAAATAAATCCCCTTTGTGCTTCCAGCTTGGCAGGGTTAAGATGGAAGGGCTTGGTCCAGTGCTCGGAGCACCTGACTCTGCTCTCAAGGAGAGGAGTTAATTACTGGGACTGTTATTTACTTAATTCTCAGCAGGGACACCTTATTTATTTCATTTTCATCAAGGCTTTCTGGTTTTTGTGTGAGGAGATGGAGATTTAAAGTGGAAAAAATTCAAGCAAAAACCTCTCTTCAAAGCCTGTTTTTTTTTATCTTTTTGCAGGGCAGAAAGCAGGCAGAACCATCAATGAACCCAACAGGAAGGACAAGGAATGTTAATGAAGTGTAGGATCCTTCAAACAACTGAAGTGCCCAAGGGTTTTTGGAGTGTTTGCTTATTTTCTGTTATTTTAAAAATGCCTAAACATCTGCCAAGCCCATCTGAGAAAGAGCAAGACCCTTCTATGTATAACTGTGTGTCAGTGCTTTACAAAGCAGTAGCCAAATCTCTGTGGGTTGGCAGCTGCTGGTGGTCTCTGTACAGCTCAATTCCTGTTGGGCTGCAAGGAAATCCTCAGGGAGCAACACTGGCAGTGAGACCCCAACCTGTCAGCCTCTGTTCCTCCCAGCCATCACTTGTGCAGCCTGGCTCCTCTGCAAGCTGGCAGCATGTTGATTTTGGGAAGTGCTCTGCTGGATTTTAGTCACTTACTGTCTGCAAGGGTCTTATCCAGACTGCATCTCTGCAGCTGAGGACAGGCTGGGCTGCTGGGCTGAGCACTCTCCAAGTGCTGGGTAGGCAGCCTGATCATTTCAGAGATGATTTTCACAGATTCAGGTAATTTTCAGAGCTTCATGTCTTCAGTTATTCTGAAAATCCAGGTCTAGCAATCCCAGCTGGGAACACTTTCAGGGAGCCAGGCTGTTTCCTTAGCAGAGCTGACTACCAAGAAATAGTGGAAACCTTGCTCCAATAAGAAGTAATCACAAACACTGGAGGAAAGTATTTAAATATACAACTTCCTGAAAAGTAGGAGAGGTGAGATTCAACTGGGCTGCTTTTTAGAGAGAAAACCCCAAATCATCTTTAAAGTATGTGTTGAATTTTTGAAAATCCTCTTCCCCCTCCTCCCTACCCATCTCTACAATAAGTACAATTGTTAGACAAGGCAGGTCTTTGTGCTCCAAATTTAATACATAGTTTTTGACCCATGGAGTGATAAGCTGGAAAATAAATGGCTGGATTTTCCCCAGTGTTGAAGAACTCCTTTCAGATTGACTTGGGAACTTGCCTATTCTCGTCTGCCCACCTGGCTTTCACTTTGATATCCCAAACATTATCATAACTTTTATTGTGTTTTCATGTCAGTCAAGCCTTCTTCACTAAATTACTTTCATTTATACATCCTCTCCTGCTATTTGGTCTCATCATCATCTAAGATTTAAGGTGAAAAAGTTTCTTCTATTTGACAGGGTGGGAGGTGGAAATTACTATGTGAACAGTAAACTACAGGTTACATAAATAATATGTCATTGTATATCACCCAGTGGAGCCTTAAATCAATTCATTAGTTTGTATAAAGCCTTTGTCTGCTTTTTAGCTGCATCATATCCAAATTGATTGCACATTTGCTCTGAGTTTGTTTTTTTTCCTTTCTTTATGTCGTCAGCTTTCAGGATTCTTATATAGTTACGCTGAGTGTGTTTCTAAAGATTGTTTTTCTTTCTTGAGAGGCTTGGTTTATGTTTTTTCCTTCTCTTCTTGACACATCCCTAGCCTGAGGCAAAAGTATGCATTTTGTTCATGAAAGGTAGACACATATTCTTCAGATATTCTTCCCCATGCATGGAGTGAAAGGCAAGCTGACATATGCTGGATTATTGAGAGAGGTACTAAAAAGCAGCTGGCTGATCCAGAGTGAGCCACTTGCTTTCATGCTGCTTTGCAGTAAATAATAAATAAATATCTATAGTCTGGACTGTACTATACAGATAATTTATCCTAACACTAAGAGTCTTCCATGCTTTTCACAGGTTAAATTTTCTTTTACAGGCATGCCAGAAGAGATTGCTTTTTGGTTGAAACAGAGATTATGGTAACCCAGGAGAACCTTGTTTTGGAAGAGGACATAGTTAGTGGAATAATATTTTTTTTACAGTCTTTTCTGAAAATCTTAAGAAGATACTAGTGTGGGGAAACAAGAAAGAGAGAAACTACATTTTATTACATTGTCAGTAACTGCCCATGCTGAAAACTGGTCTAGCCTGACTGCAAAGCAAAAACAGACATTGCTTTGATACAATGATCGATTTTATTATTCCAGCTGAGATTTTTCTCTTTCATTTTTCTGCAGATCTCCTCTGCTCAGTAAATAAGGAACTGTACAAAAGTCCTTTACAATGCAGACTTGATGTACAACAATATTAAGCAAGAAAATATTCCAGCAGTCATGAAACAGCCATCAAAAGCACTGCTCCTTTTTTCTCAATCCCTGCAAGAAATCAAAACCTTTCAAGCAGAGCCAGATTTTAGCGAAGGGTGGCTGTTTAAAGCAGAGTTGCCAAAAGCCTTGGCTGTGCCTGGACTTTTATTTTAAGTATTTGTACCATTAAATATTAATATAGGTCAAATAACTGATCCCCCTGAGCAGATGAAATCTGCACAGTGAAAACAAACACACTGTAAAACATGAGCCAACGTTACCCTTAATGTTACTGTGTAAATATGCAAATACAGACCCCGATTTCCCTGAACAAGTTTTCTTATTGATGTTCTGGGAGAACGAGAAGGAAAATATAAAAATTAAATAATAGTCACAGCCCTGAAACTTTTAAGAGCTGATCCAAGCCTCGTTGGCTCAAGGGAGCTTTGCCTCTACTACCTTAAAGAGCTGCAGTGCTGCAGAACCTGAAGCACACACAGGGAAATCACAACGTGGTGCCACACAGACAAGGCAATGTCAAATTTGACAGCAGATATTTCCTTAAGGACATATTGCTATAGGAATGAGAAAGAAAAATTTGGAGCAGCTCTGCTCATTTTTTACTGGCATTCTTCTGCAGAGTTTTTCTCCAGGCTCCCAGTTTCTGCAGCAATCCTGGCTGCAGCTCAGCCCAGCCAGGCAGTGAGGAACTGGGGGTTTGGACAGCTGGTGGTGATGAGAAATATGGGGGAGTCCTACAAGAATGTGGGAGATGTCCTTGTCCTTGACCTTGGTGAGGTCCAGGCCTGATGAACTCTTTGTCCAGCTCACAGTCACCATTTTGAGGAATACTGATGAGAGGCATGGAATGAAATTGAAAAGGAGGAGAAGTACATAGCAAGGGTGGAAACTGAGAGTTCACTGAATTGATCAGTTTGTGTAGAGCCTCAAACATTATTCTGGAGAGGCAGCCATGGGAAGCTTTTGCTGTTGATCCTTTTTCTCCTTTGTCCCAATCTCCCTAGCTGGCACAGCTGAAGCTGGGTTGGTGCATTCAGGATCAGCCTGTGTGCTCTGGGATGTGTCAGCACTTGGAAGTGTTTTGAGTTTGAATTGGGTACCGTAAAAACTTAAAGAAGCTGTGAAAAATACCATGGATCCTTGTTATTCCTCAGGAATAACTTTATTAAATGATGGCACTGGCACAGAAAAGTTGTACCTTAAAAATGATGAATGAAGGTACAAGGGCACTTAAATAATAGTCTAAATAATACTTAATTCAAAGATTTAGGGTATTCTTTAAGAGAAGTCTGAATCTTATTTAATCCCTTGCTTCCAGCAGCTGAAGAGTTAAGAATAATCCCAATACTGTGAAACTTGGAAACTTCCACCCAGGGAAATATGGATTCTTATAGCCAGAATACTCTGGTAACACACACAAGAGTGAATGTAAAAGTCCAATTTCAAATCTTAAAAGAGAGCAGACCCATGGCCTAAGATGCATTTCATAATTTTTTTTTTGCTGTCATGTTTGGGAGCAAATAATACAGAATGACATATATGCACTCCAAAGGCATAGAATCTAGATTTTCAGCAGTTGTGAAATGCTCCCACTTTGTAAATAAAATTAAACCCTTAGAAATATTTCCTTCAGAAAAAAAAAAATTCAGGTTTCTCAAAATATGAAGAGAAATATTCCAAGTATTAAGTAAAAAAAATTTGCATGAAAACATTGGATTAGAAGGCAAGCTTTGAAAAAATCTAAATATTCAAGAAAATCTCATCTGATAGAAATTTTCCATGTAATTTTTTCACCTTGTTGAAATCTGTATTTAAGGAGACATTTCTTGTATTTTGATTAAAATTTTGAGTCATGTTTTTCTACTGATGTGCACCATTCTGGAGGCTGCTTCTCCAAATGTAACCCAAAATGCTGACATTAGAGTGCTGATGTGAATGAGACAAAGCAAGCCTGGCTCCAGCCCAAGTGCTCAGCCCTTCCAAAGCACACTGATTGGAGTCATAACCATCCTGCTAAATGGAAGCTGGTAATTAAAAATATGCAAAAGGCTTTGGAAATAATGTGAATCTCTCTGAATGTGGATTTTGAATATGGGTGTCTCTCACATGGGTAAAGTGGATAATTGCCTGCCTATCCTGCCTCTATTCATTGCGAATAATTGAGTTGTTGTCAAACACTTCTAACACTGCCTATCACAATAAATATGAGAAGACAGAGGAACTCTTTGAATAATCTCATTTTTTGTGGCTGAGGAAGCTGTTCCTTTTGTACTTGCCTGGGGAATGGCATAGCAACAGGAAATGAGAACTACAGAAAGAATTGAGAAAGCACTGCAGAATTTGCTTTATTTTTTTATTTCATATCTCTACGTTGCATCAGAGACTCCAGCCCCTCACCTGTGTTTCTCCAGGGACTTTCTTTGTGCAAAACCCCATGGCTTGTTCTCCACAGGAGCAGTGGGATGAGTTGGGTGGATGGGGACAGTGGGGTGAGAAGCAGGGATGTCAGACACCCAAGGGGAGCTTAGCACAGGTCCCCAGCTAAGGCAGCTGTGGGTGCTTGCCAGAGAAGTGGGGCATGCCTGGGTGAGGACTGAATGGACCCCTGCACAGCTGTCAGGCCGCACGATGTCACCAGTGTCACCAAAGCCCTTTGGAGCACACAGGAAACTTGCCTGGATGTGACAAATCAGCCTGACTGATGGAAGGGGTGTCACTACCTCCAGGCAAGCTCAGGTGCTGCTCTGGGCTTTGCTCTGCTCCTTGGCTGCTGCAGAAAGACTCAGGTGACACTTTTCATTGCTGTGCCTCCAGCCATGGCCCTTCTCCCACAGCCCCCCACAGCTCTGCTTCTCAGCACCCTCTGCACCTCCCTCTGCACACCCTTCCACCACCCTGTGCCTCAGCAGCCTTTCCTAAGCCTTCTTTCCCACACTGTCACAGCTCTCCATATGCCACTGCAATTCCCTTCTCCCCATGTTTTCATCCTTCCCTTCCTACAGCAGACATTCCCTGCTGGTTTCAGCCAGCCCCTTGCAGTGTCCACTGTGCTGCTGCTTTGGGGGTTTTTGTGTTTTGCACTCTTGGACTTCTGCAGGGAATGTGAGTTAGGTGTCTGGAGCACTGACAGGGTGAGAGTGGTGCTCAAGAGATTTGATGGGTGGATTTTTTTGTCTCCATTTGAGACCCACTGGAGCACAGCGTGGGAGAGACAAGCCCTTGTCTCCAAACAGCTGCAGCAGGTAGTGCCTGCTCCTTTCTGCCTGCTCCTCAAAGAAGCAGGGATCTGCATCCCCCTCTTTCTCACCTCCCTTTTGAATTTCACTTTTGCTCTGGCTGTGTGCTCTCCAGTCTCTTTCATAGGTTTCTAAACTGATAATGCAGGCTGAGCTGGAAGAAAAGCAAGAATCGGTCTCACATCCCCATCCTCAGATTTTCCTGAGGATCAGGATCCTGCCTGGAGTATTTCTGGACACACAGTGATGAGTTTCTCAAAAATTCCCTTTCACCATCAGGGCCTTGGCATTTCTGATGCCAGCTTTAATGTAAGGCAGAGGTTAACCCAGAGATGCTGCAGTAGAAAGCTTTGCATGTTGCAGCAGCCAGAACACATCTTTGCTCTCTGAGGGCTGATCTGCTGCCTTCAAAGGGCTCTTGCCATCACATAAGCTTTTTCCACAGCAATAATGCAGCAGTCTGAGAGCCCAGAGATGGTTTTGCCTGTGCAGCATCGCTCTTGTAGTGAATAAGATGCACTTGGGACCTATTACAGTCCCTGGCAATTAGACAAGAGTGCAGCATCTCCAAAATGCCATTGTCCAGGCAAATTAATTAATCCTGTGCCCCTGGGACAAGGATTGTTCCTGACCTGGCTGAGTGTGCAGCAGTCCTGGGCTGCTGGGGAGTGGGGAGGGAGCTGAGGCCACCTTTCACCTTTCCATTCCTGGAAGCCAAGTGACTCCCAGAGGCCACACTCACATCAAGTGTGTGGCACTGTCATCCCTGCTGTTCAACCAAAGCCTGGCTGTAGGCACCAGGCCACAACATCTCCTTCCATGCTGTAATTGTTGGTGTGTTTTAATAAATTCCTGCAGGGACACGTGCCATATAAAACGTGTGAGTCAAACAAACCGGAAAGCAGATCAGCTTTGCACTGTCATTTATTCTGGAAGAGGAGGCATGTTAAATCCCTTTTTCCACAAATCCCCTTGCAGTAAATCAGTTTTGGAGCAATGTAGCTGGTTGTCAGGTGCTTTGCTGGTGCTGTGCTCTCAATGACTCTCTGTGCTAAGGGATGTTCTTGAAAGTTATGTTAAAATAGACTAGGCAGTTTTGGAAAAGAGAGGTGTGTATCCAAATAGCTGAAGTGAATGAGTTCATTCTGTGTACCAGGGAAATGCACAGCGGGCAAAGAGTGGCCAAAATTATAGGCCAGGTATTTTCAAAATGTTCTTGGCTGGCTTCACAAGCAGGTGTAAATCTGCTGGATGCATTAAAAGCCAGTGCAATTCAGATGCAAAGTGAGAGCCTTTGAGGAGTCCTGGAGGAGACAGCCTGGACTGGAGGAGAGCCTGAGTCCTGCTCATTAAAATAGCTGTGCCTGGGAGCTTGTTGGCTCTGTAGGAGAACTGGCAGTGCTTCCTGCAGGGAAAGGTGGGCACCATCTTCTGAAAGCAGGTGTAGAGCTCAGAGCACACCCCAAACATCACAGAGTCACCACATCCTGGGCACTGGCACTGATCAGCATCATGGCCTAAAAGAACAATAGGAAAGCATGAAACAGAGGTGATGAGAAACTCTAAGTGCATTTGGGCAGCTCACTGTTGTCAAAATGTCTTTCACAGGCACTGTTCTAAGGATCTGAAAGGCTCTGTCCCTTCCCACAGCCCTCACTCCAGTTTCTCAGGACTTCTCACCAGGGAAAGAAGAGTCCCAGGATTTTATTATTTCATTATTACCAGTCCCTGTTAATACTCTTTAGGGAAAAATCCCTCGGTTTCCAATTCTCTTCCACTGCCCTCCAGCTTGGCTTAAAGGTGTTAGAGCAAGGGGAAGAAGGAACCAAAGCACCCTGTCTAAATCTTGTGGGTTTTGGTAAAATTTAGTTTTCTTTACTCATTTTTTGAACCGTAAAGATTTACATTGCATTCAGTCATGTAACTACACAAATTAAAAACTCAGCTTGGCAGAAATCACCCCAGAGTCCTTTGCTGGCATCTTTCCTGGAATGCCAGCTGTTCCAGAGAAGTAAGAGAGGCCAGGCACTGCTGATTTCCCTAGCCTTGCTGATACCTGCTCCAGATTCATTTTTTGAAGTAATAATTTAACATTCAGGTGGTTTTTGGGTTGAAAATCTCTGGGTTTTTTTTTTGTAGATTGCCAAGACTGATGTGATGTCAGGTCCAGACCCAGTGAGCATGAGGGAACTGAACTCCTTTTTTAACAAAAAAGTATGAAGTTCATCTCTGAATTCAGTGGCAGGTATTTTGGGACAGGAATTAAACCAAGGACTGTTTTCCTCTGAACTGCAGTTTAAATGAAGAGAGTTCTGTATTGAGAACAGTGATTAACAGAACTGATTTCATTATGGCAAAAAAACCCCAAAACACAGCAATGTGAAGTGCCAGCATCAAAGCCTGTGAACATTTTCTACTTTTGCACGTTGGAAGTTATATATATTTTTTAAATGTTAGACATTTAAAGGGTTTTTAGATTCTTGATATAGAGCAGAACAGGGAGAATTGCTTTGGATTCATAGGTCCACACTCCCCCATAATGCCACTATAAATTAATTGGCTGCATAACCAATACCTCTGCCTGAAAGTTGTATTTTTGCTTCCCTGAAATGCACTTAGAATTACTGAGGCATGTTGAGTGACTCCCTTTACTGAAAGCTTCTATCACATAACATATATGCAAGAAAATCAGCCCTAAGTGAGAGAGAGGTTAATGGGGGGAGCATGAGAGATTAGGGTGATAAGTCGAAAGAGGGAAGGTTCCAACTAACAAAAGAGTTAAAAAAAGGTAATGATTCACCATAAGACCTGTCCATATCAGAAGTTTCACAGAGGCTGCATTTGGGGTGCTGGGCTGGACAAAGCCCTGGGCAGCCTGAGCTGAATTCAGTGTTTTTCTGCTCTGAGCAGGAGCCTGGACTGGAAATCTGCTGATGTCCCTTCAGTCTGAACTGCTCTGTCTGTCTGTCTGTCTGTCTGTGAGAAATTGCCATGAGCTGGCTTTTGCCATTTTAAACAAATGATCAGATTTCCAGGTTTCTATTAACAAGAACTCAGCATTTCAAAACAAATCACCATTTCTGGCAGAAGGGGTGAAAGCCAGTCTTGGCCAGGTGACCCTCAGGGTACTCCTACACACCTCTCCACAGCTCTGACACTCCTTTTGAACTCAAAATTTTTGGTGCAAGTAGTAGGTTAACCTGGAGCAGGTCAGCTGTGGTGTTTATCCCAAGCCCAGGTTTACCCCAGGAGTCTCACAACCTCCTCCATGGCTGCAGGGACAGTAGGTGGACCAGGGTGAGCCTCAGCAAGCTGCTTGGGTGGAGAGGTCAGGAGCTTGATTGAGCAGGCAGCTTGTTCTCCATCACACATCTGCAGCCTCCACTCCCCTGGGATGAAGGGAAGCAGTGCAGGTGCTGCTCTGACTCCCCACAAAATGCACGAGGTTTTTGCAGAAGCTGCTGCTGAGCCATGGAGTAACCACTCAAACCCTCTCCCTATTTTTTCCCCGTTCTCTGCTGGATTTTTCACTCTGAATTAAACATGCTGATGGGCTGCATTTGGCAGAAAAACAGGCAAGCAACAGGTTGCGATCTAAATATTTGATTCTGATCACCACTGCCATCACTTTATTGTTGCTGTTGAACGAAGATGTGGGTGAATTCCAGCAGGGAATTTACAATCTACCTCTGTGTTAGCAATTACTGATTTGATTTCCAGGTGTCCTGCAGCTGAGTACTCTCATTTCACATTAATGTAAGATTTCCATCTTTCCTTGGGAGTTAATTGTGTAACATGCAAACAAAAAATCAGCCATGAAAACATGGAAATTCCCAGGTCTTCATTTCCTCTCTTTTGTTCAAAATTCTATTGGAAAGGTGGGGTTGGCTGGACACGGCTGGGACAATGTGTCCAATGTGGATTTGTGCAAGCTGAAGCCAACATAAAAAGAAAAAACAGGTTAATTGCAAGACCTCAATCCTGAGTGCCACAGTCTTGAGGGAAGGAGGATGCACAATTTTCAGTCTCTCTGTTCTCCATGCTTATGCAAAAACCCTGTGACACACACCAGCAGAACTGATTGGGGTGAGGCCATTTCATGCCAGAAAGGTTCGAAATAACAGCTCTTAAAAGAAGGAAAATTTCTGTCCATCCAGACCAAATAAATATTTTGCAGTGCTTGCTGTCTCTTCCTCACAGATAAGAGCCCTACCTCCAATATACAACACTGCTGGCACAACCAAGAAGATATCTTGAGAAGTGCACAGAAAAATGACGTGAAATTAATTTTTCATTCCTCAAGATACTTCTTCCCACTGAAGCTATCTATCACCTTTAAAGTGACACTATGACTTCAATGAATGCTTTCTTGCCTTTGGGGCTGCTTTGGGTAGAAAGGCAGGTAAGGATTAAACAGGAGGAGGTCCTTGATGTTGATAAAAATGATGGCTTTCAAATCTGAAATCCACTCGAGCAGCCTGGTGCAGCCGAAGGGAGGCACCGGCTCCCTCTCCTAATGCTGTGTGAAGGCAAGAAGAAAGCTCAGAAAAGTGACCCATCCCAGAGGCACTTCAGGCAGACCACTGCAAATAGACACTGGCTTGGACACACAGCAGTGACACACAGCCAAAAAGTAGCTGTTCCCTGCTGAGCCCCAGTGCTGTCCCAGATAAAAACCTGGGCCAGGTTTCTCCCCGAGCGCCTGCTCTGCTCCGCTGCCACCCCCACGGCTCCGGCAGAAGTGCTCGCTCTGAGGCCAGCTTTGTGTTGTGCTTGGCACGCAATGAGGCCCTGAAAATAATCTCTTGTATTAGCTGAAACCCTCTCATGCCAACTTCGTGATCCCTCTGACATATTTGCTGCCAGCTTTCGGTGTCAGTGCGCTGGGCCGTGGCTCAAAGCAGTTACATTTTTAATGCCACACAATGCGTACCTTCTCTCCCTGCATCCCTCTCCAGTGGATGAGCAGGACTTGGGGAATTTGGCTGGAGCATCGTTTTCCCCAGTAAAGAGTGGGGACTGATGGAGAAAATGATCTGTGGTCCCCCACAGTGTGTACCAAAATGGCATGTGGTAAGTCTCATTCTGATTTCTAAAATGCTGGATAACAGCCAGTGTCTCTGCTCCTCCAGCCCCATACAAACTCTTTGGGACTGTCAGTTCTCCAAGGCCTTATTTGAGCAATTCACTGAAGAACTGGAAGGGATAAGGTGATCCGAAAACACAGTGAAATTCTCCAAAAACCCCAGGAAGGTTATTGTGTTTTTTACCATATTAAGCAATAACTCCACTCCATAGAAAAATAGTATCGAAGCACTAAAGAGAATTGAACAGCCATCCATATAAAAAATAACCTTATAATCACAATCAGCTGAGCACACCTTGAATTAATCCGGAGTAGGTGTAGGAAAACAAATGTTTTAATGTCCTCCTGTAACCTCCTTCTCCCAGGTGCCAATTTTCACCTCATCTTTAGAGAAGCCAGGCGTTTTGCCTAGTTGGGTTTTGCTGGGCATTAACAGAGGTCCAGGCAGGAATCCAGTGTGGACCAGCAAGAAAGGCCCTTTAGTTGATGGGAGGTAGAAAGTGGTTCCAGTGCTGTGATGGAGAGCAATTGCAAGGCAGTGAAACCAGACTTTGCTTTGTCCTGCAGAGCTTTAGTGCCCACCAGGCTGTGGCACAGCGGGCCAACCATCAGCCTGCCAGGCAGCCTGGGCCCTGAGGGGCAGAGACAACTGCTGAAAGGGCAAGTTTTGTAATAACAACAGCAAAACTCAAAGCAGCAGAAGGGAGGAAAGCATCACAGTGGTGAAAAATAGAAGGTGGCTGCAGGGATGGCACAAAGCTGTGAGGAGCCTTGGTGCCCACACAGCGTTGGACACGCACCTGCAGAGCAACCCGAGCCATCCATCAGCTGCAAAATGCAACAGCATCTGTGTTTTCCTTCAGCTCAGACTGCCTTCAATGCATCCAAGCCCATCACTGAGTATTTTGCTGCAATGGATTAAATATCTCAGGTGTCATTTCACTGATGCAACAAAAACAGTGAGAGGTGTCCCGTGCTGGAAAAATTCTTCTGACTTAACATCTCAGCTGTCCTTCATAGTGTTGGTACTTTTCTATCAATTACCATTTGGTCTCCTAAATTAAGAGCTCAATCTCAATCTTGTCCCCAGATGGGGAAATTTTGCTATTTCCATTTTGTCTACAAAATAAAAGCAAACTGTAATTTATTTTTTTGTGGACAAAATGAGTTTGGGTTCTTTCACTTTTCTTTTGGCATTCCTTCCTGTTGACAGCATGATTTGCACAAAATTACATTCTGTTGATAAAAATGTGCTGAAAAGTCTTTCGGTTTCATTGACTGAATGATTTGCAGTAAGAGGTTTGACAAAATGCATGTTGTCGACAGAATGAAATGGGGCGGGAGGAGGAAAGAATATCCTTCAGACATATGGAGCAAGCAGTTACACACTCACTTGGTTTGTTAAAAACCCTGCTCAGAGTCTATCAGGAAGAATTTTGAGGGATTCAGATAAGACAATAGTTACTTTGGAAAATCTCATTTGCACAGATACATCTGGCAGTGGGGAAAGGCATAAAGAAAGTTAACGGGTGCAGAGTTTGGCCAGAGATCATTGCAAGTGCTGTTCTGCTTCCTTAGATGTCTTTCTATCCAAATAAATTTCCTCCATTAAGTTTACAGATTTCCTCATGCAGCTTTTAAGGGAATAGTTGTACTGGAAATGAATGAGACAGGGAAAAGAAGTATGTTAAAATTTATGAAAACATCTGTTGGAAGTTCGGAGAAAGATGCTTTTGTTTTAATCATCTAAGCAAGACTGATGGATTTTATCAGAGCTAAGTACTGAAGAGTCCCAAATGGGCTCTTTATCCCAAAGGCAGAGCACTTGAGCATATGCCCAATTTTAAGCATGTGAATAATGGCCTCGTTTACTCTAGTGGAAAACTCAAATGCTACAAGCCAGTGTGTTGGATCCTAAAATACTTTGGCTTAGTGTTAAAATCTTGACCAAATTGTAGCAAAAATTAACCTCGAAGGTAAGCACACAAAATTATTATAGCTAAGACCAAGTGTTTTTGGTAAAAGAAATCACATTAATATTGATACTAGGATAGAACATTAGGATAAAAAGACAGTTATTGATAAAACAAGGCAAATACTAATTTATTAAATGAGATTCATTTGCTAAGCCTTAAGTGACATAGAGATCATGAACCTGGTGGGAAAGGAAAAATCTTGTTTGCAGTGATATTTCTTCATTTTATCCAAACTTGTTCATTACTCAATATATTTACTGCTTTAAGTCAATTCTGAAGAGAACTTTAACACCTTTTTTTCCCTTAGCTGTTTTCTCACAGCAGCATCCTTTTGTTGAGCACCAAGTCTGGCTGTCAGTGAGAGAGGAGGAGGAAGAACAAGAGTCAGATCTGTGTTCTCTTTCAAGAGTGGTTCTGTAGGTGTGGTAATGAGCTGTGGCTTCTTCTGGGAAATTTGGGTTGTGAATTAAGTTGTAGATGGTGTTATGTTTCCATTGCAATGTCCAGCTCAATTTTCTGTAAAGGTTGCTATGGGTATCAGAACATGGTGCCAAAATACCCTAAAACACTATTCCAGACAATTATTCTCATTTCAGGATGTAAATGCCTTGGTTCCACCCCCACAGTAAAAATCCCACTGGCAGGAGCTGGATCAGGGGAATAAACAATCTCTCTTCATGTGCACACACTCCGTTCATTCCACCCTGCTGTCAAAACCGATTGCATTTTCCTGTTCAAACAACAAATGTATCAACCCAGAGGAAGAGCCTGTGAAAAATGCTCCTTGCACAGGGACAGGATCCTTGTGGCTGTCTGTGCTGGGGCACTGTAGGAGCTGGGGGGAAAAGGGGGCTGGAGGGAGGGAGAGTCCAGAATGCACCTCACATTAGAGGAGAATTTCCATTGCTCTGGGGTTTGTGGTGCTAAAAGAGCTGATTTTGGGGGTTTGCAGTCTGACAGAGTGCTCCACCTGAAAGCTGGGGGGATGAGCTTAGGAAGGAGCAGTCGTGTGAGCCAAGAGCATCCTCAGGGCAGTATCAGCTCTCCTGGTCTGATGACGAGGTGAATGCTCATGGTCCTTTTAGACAGGCATTATTCAGGCACCCAAATGCTGTCATGCTTGACTCATTCCACACTTGCACCTGGTGGCTACTGTTTCCTAATTTTGGAAAGCCTTAATATACATTGCACATGCCCCTTTTGAATGGAAATACAATTCAATGGCATTTAACAGGGAAAGAGCCACAGCTGGAAAACAAAATGTTTTACAGAAATTTTGGAAATTGCTTCTTTTTTTGGCCATGAAAAAGCTTTTTCTGTTTTTCTTGAATGATATCATTATTCTTTTAGCTTTTAAGCAGTAATTGTCATCCAACTAACCAAGACTTGGAAGTGCAGAGTTGTCTTCAAAGCTAGCAGGGAATGATGTTTTATGTTCTGAGATGTGCACACCTTTCCACTGAAAATTTGCATGTGTTTAGGGCTGGATGTACATGTTGGGAAAGATGTGGTTCCCTGTCTCAGGAAAACAACAGTCCAGGTAGATTTCTGTCCATGAACTCCAGAAGAACACCAGATGTAGGGAGGATATAATACAGGTACTATTTTCAAATACATTTTCTAGAAGGAAATTTGTATGGGAAAACAAAGATACAGAAAAAAAGCTTAGATTTTTCAAAGCCATGGAAAGAAATGGGAGTAGAAAGACTGAAAGGAAATGGAGAACTTAGGTCAAATTACTTCAGAGCATATAAGCTATAAGCTGCCAAAAGAAGTCCATCAAAGCAAAATTTACACTTGAATTTAAAACACAGCCAGGCAGATTTTTCTGGAAGAGGGAGAACAGTGAGTACAGTAACCAAGCACAGGGCTGGTGCTTATTTAACCATAGAAATAGATAGAGTCTGTCAGAGCATTTTCTAATTCTGTTTCTATTATTTGGAAGTAGAGAAGATGACAAATCTGTTAGTTCAGAGTGTTGACACAATACACTTTTATCACTTTTTGTCAACAGAACATAATTGTGTTCAGATTACTCCATCGCAGGGGAATAGCCATAAGATCCTGCTGTCCATAAAAATAAATGTCATGTTCTATTTCTGGGAAAACAAGAGGGAAATAGGAAAAGCAAGAGAAGAAAAACCTTGGACAAGCTCTATTCTTTGGACAGAGTTTTAGTTATGCAGACACTGTGATGATGAAGCAGTTATTCACCCAAACCTGACACCCTCCTGCGCTTCTAATTTGTTTCCCTCTTTGCCACCCCATCCCATTGAACCCAAACACTCCAGTAGTCTCTTCCAAAAGTCTTCTGTAAATGATGCCAACTATGGGTCATGAGCAGAGTGTCAACAGCTGGGATGACAGAAACCCTGAGGAGGGCAATGCTCTTCAGAGCTCAGGGAGCAGAGCAGTGAGGCTGACAGGGAGGCCTCCAGTTTAATCAGCCTGACTGCCTTTGCTGTTGGATTTCAGGGCTCACATTCCCAAAAACCTGAAGTACAGCCCCTTGGGGAGATGGCAGCTGTGGGCTCTCAGCTTCTCTCTTCTGAGCTGGACCCTCTCTGCCTGTGGAAGACTCTAAATTGCTCCCTGCTCTGCTCCTCCAGAAAATCATTCCACCTCAGGCATCCATTTCCCAGACAAAATGCAAACTCAGCTGCAGGAACATGTCACATTTTTCAAGATTAAGCAAAGCAAGAACTAGTATTTTTAATAAAGCTGTTGGAAATATTCAGTTGGCTCCCTTCTAATGGAAATAAAAGTCTGCCCATCCATCATCTTTCCTTGCGACACTCTGGAGACAGCTGTGAGTGGAAATCTGAAGGCTGAAGGGGTTTCAGGCAGGTACTGGTGCTTGTGCACAGCAGACAAAAGGGATTAGTCAGTGTGGGGAGGAACCAGAGACACTTTGGGCTCCCTCATGGTCCAACACAGGTGCAGTCCCTCCCGATTTCCTGTAGTAATTACAGAATGAATCACAGCAATGAATTCAGTTATAAAAATAGAGACATATTCTTAAGGGGAGGAAACAAACAGAAAAACAAAGTTTGTTGTCAAAATCCAAATTCCATCTCCCTTGTCCCTAATTTTATTTTCTCATAAAGTCATGTCACGTCTCACACCTTCCCATTAGTTTTTGACATGCTACTTTACCAACTGAGAGACCCAGAGGGGATGGGGGATGTGGGAGTCTTAAAAAAGAAATAATTAATCTCCACTGAGAGTAACATGCTGCCACATATCACTCAGCATTGCATCAATAGCCTGGTGGCGTCAGGAGAGGTGACTGAGAAGGAAACAGGAACTAGCTCTTGATGTTAGATGATGAAAACTGAGATATTTAAAATCTCCAGTGCCCATTTGCTATGCAGTCTGCTCAGAGGCATCCAGCATGATTACAGCACCCAGACACAAGAGTGTCATCTTCGGTGCTGGTGGTGCCACTTTCACAGCAATTTAGCAAAGGATCACATGGAGATGGAAACACTGATTAGTTAACACACAGAGCCTTCGTGTACTCTGCTCATGCAGAGCTTTGAACTTCTGGAAGCTGTCACACTGAGGAAATATCTATCCTGCAGGTAGCAGTGATTGTATTGCTGTCATTATTCAGAGTGACACTGTGTGTAGGCTTTGTGCGTGCACCAGTCCAGAGGGGCAGCTGCATTTCAGCTGCAGAGAAGGTGCTCATTAAAGCAAGAGGCTGTTGGGAGAAAGAACCAGTCCTCTAATTGATGTCATCTCTGGAAAAGAGGGGCTGATACCACATCTGAGTGTGAAACCCAAGAGGACTGCAGTTTTGATTTGAGATTTCACTTCTGCAGTCCAAAAAGGCTGAGATCCAGAGTGAGAACTGACCCTGGAAACTTCCCACAGGTAGACTGTAAGCAGGAACACAAATAGACTGTCCTTTCTAAATACCCAGCCTAACTCTCCTTCCTGACCCTGCCCACTTCTCTTTTACAGCAGCCTTACACAGTGGTGGAGCCTTCTGTGTCATTTTTTGACTCGCGCAGGTACAATGAAGCTGTTGAGGAAGGGAACATTTATTTGCTTGCAGAACTGGAACAAGACAGGAAGAACACAAAACCCACCCAAAAGCCCAAAACCAGAATAATGAGAAAATGCTGGAGCTGTGGAACAGTGCTCATGGCTCTCATGGGTTCTCAGGAGGCACACAGCCACAGCTGGAGGGACAGAAGGCTGCAACCCACTGCTTCCAGTCTGTTGCTCTAACTCACCAGCACCCTTATCCACTGGGAGTATCTCAGCACACTCCTGTCCAGTGCAACACCAAGCTTGGAGCTTCTCTCTGTGATCTACAGCCAGATTAATTCTGTTTGTTTGTTTGTTTGTTCACCATTTCCATAAGCTATAAATCAAGTGGTGTAATTTCTCCTTGTTTCTGGGATGTTTATATGAAAGGATGGGAAAATGGCCATATACACAGCTAGAAATCCAGAGGAATGCCACTAGTGGTGGGGATTCAGAGAGTGAGGAGCTGGGAATTAAAGTGATGTTTCAGAGAGAGAAGGGCATAAGGTGTCATTTGGTCACAGCTGTTCAGCAGCCCAGAGGAAGTGCAGAGGCTTCTCAGGTGGAGCAGGCAGGAGGGAGGCTCCAGAACGTGTTCATCTTTGCTTCTGGAGAGTCTGAACCAGACCACAGTGGAGTAGCAGCAACAGATGTTCACTCAAAGCACTGTGTCAACATCCAGAAAATCAGGATGACAGGGAGGTGTCACCCCCTGAAGGACTGCATTTGACAGAGTGGCCCTGGAGCAGGTGGGCAGCTTCAGATGATTGTTTTTGCTCCATGATGGGTGAGCAGAGTCCAGTCTCAGGAGGTGCATTTGGGACTGGCTGCCATCTGATCCTGATGAATTGTGGCTGAGCCTTCAGCTGGAGCTGGAGCCCTCAGACTGACACTGGGCTGAAGTGTCATTTGGTGGGTTGTGACAGCTCAACCAAGAGGAATAAAAAGCATATGAAGTTTTGAGAGTACAACAGCATCACTGGTATATATTGAGAAAAAAAATGTAATGTTCCCCATCTCTGGCTTTCCTGCTTAAAAGGGAAAAAATTCCTTTTCATACATGAAATAAGTATCCCTGACTTTTCATTAAGATTAATTTACTGGAAAATTAAACAAAAATTCAACTCAAAGCTGCTGAACCCAATGCCTTACTTTTGCATAACCACTGGTGCCAAGTGCTAAAATGCAACACTTGAAAAAAAATTAGGGGCTTTGAAAATAGCACATTGACATCTCCAATTTCACATCACCATTGTTCTTCTCACCTAATCTCTCTCTTTATTAAAATAGACTGATTAGTTGTGCCTGCTTTGTATGATGCACAACTTCTCTTTATGAAGGCACCAGTGCAAATGGGGGGAGACAAGGAACTAGTAAGTGATTCTCTTGACACCTGGGCCAGTAATACAAATGTCAACACAGCCACAATTCAGTGAGACACTTACGTATGTGCTTATACTTAAGCAAGTGTTTAAGTCTGTTCAGATTCAGTTTCCTGCCAAGGACACACTTCACTTGTGGGACATATGTGACTTAAGAATATGCTAAGTGTTTCAGTGATTTGGTAGCAGACCAATAAATGCCCTTCACAAGTAGCTGACTAAGTATGTGCAGTTATTTCTCAGATAAAGGGTGTTCACAGCTGCACGGTTTGCTGTGCTATCAGCCCTGCTGATCTGCAAGGGTGGCACTGATTGAAGGACACTGAGGGATAGAAGGAGTCTCTGATAGTGTGTCTCTGTATTTATCTGCCTAGATTTCTTTCTGTGAGCCCTGGCAAACTTGCTTTGATATCTGAAAAGAGAATCAGTGGCTCTGTCAATTTGTGGGTTATGGGTGGGGATGGAGAACTCTGTCGTGATGGACTCCAGTACTGCTGTGGTGAGGCTGAGAGAAACATGAGCTGGACGTGTCAAACAAAGGTGTGAACATCTTCAGACGAGGTCTGGCATCCCAGTAAGCACCTTTCCTGTCAAGATAACAAGGATCACCACCAGTTTTCCAGGTGTTTATGATTTTGATGCTCTGGAAGAGAACATAAGGCCTGCCTTTCATGCTGCAAAGTGAATTGGTGTTCTGGATCTGTTCCTGAGAATTCAAGGATAACTCTGGAAAATTGCAGAACTGACTGGAATCATACAGTATTGCAAATGATGTTGTGTTTTTTTGTGGAAGCCACCTCAAGCTCTGCATTTTACATCTCTTTTTCTCTCCAGAGGTTTCACACGTGGCCTCAGTGCTGAGTGTGCAGAGGGCCCTGTTGGGCAGCTGTTGGTTGTCCTGTTGCTCATTAAACACCTCAGAGGAGTGTAGGGATGCAGAGTAAATGAGTCCAGCTCATCACAGCCTTTAGGGAGCTAATTGGCTCCTGAGCTTTTGAAGGGACAAATGCATTAGCATCTAGCCCCTCTCTGAGCAGTCAGTGGTCAGGAGCAAGTCTGATTAGCAGGGCTCTTCACTGTCTTCCAGCTCTGATGTTAACTCATGACTGACCTTTTGCTGCTGTGTGCATGTGGAGTGCAGAGCCAAAGACACAGTCCCCAGAAATAGCTCACAGGCAGAGCAAAAGGCTGTGCTCAATACAAAGTGCATGTTGTTTTTTAAGTAAATAATTAGGACTAGCTCTGTGGGTCTGCATTTTATTTAGAAGTTTCAAGCAGATGAAAAGCATGAGATCTGATTTTCCAACCTTTCTGTCAGCCATAGAGAAACTTCAATACAGGTGCATTTGTAACCAGGCTTCTTCAGTCTGTCGATGGCTGAAAATCCATCAGGATTATTTTTGCAGGATTTATTTTTCACAGTTGCAGATTTTCTTGCTGAACGATACATTACAGATCAATGTTGTAGCTTCAGAAATGTCCCCTAACTTCACTGGACAAACCTCATCACCAACAATAGGTGAAATTATTTACCTGAAGAGATGTCAGAACATCTGAATTGGCTCCAGGAAGGCTGCTTATTATTTTGATTTTGAAAACTATTTCTTTGTGGCCTGCCTGCAGCTGCATGAACTGTTGTCTTGATCATTCCTCAGAACTCAGACAGTTATTTATTATTTAAATACAAGCTAAGAGTGGGAAACCTCTTAAAATTCCCCAATGCTCTCCTCTAAAAATAAAGATCCATTAGTTCATCCTCAATAATTCTTAATTGTTCCCTCAGGTGAAATTGGACTCCTAACTTCTATCTCCTTGAGTTTCCTTCTTGGCTTTCTTTGTGGGTGCAGCATTTTTCTGTTGTTTTGCCGCTGACATTCAAGTGTTAAAGCCAAACTTTGTGAAGCCATGTGGAGGGCAATGCTGGCTCTGATGTAATTCACAAGTAGCCTGGAATGACCCCCATCCACTCATGGTGACTCCTGTTTGTTTTGGACAGTGCCTAGAGCTCCGTTTCCCCTTGTGCTATCTGCAAGATGTCTTGCATATCCTCCCTGTTTATGATCATACTCGCCTCTGATATTTCCTTTTTAGCTTTGTTTACCCTCTTCTGGCCTAGACATAAACCCTGAATGCTCCTGTTCACTGGAGATCTGGTGGCACCTCTGACAAAAGGAGATGACTAACCTCCATGGCCTGGCCACGGGCCAACCTGGCTATTTACACTCTGCCTACCAGAAATTCCTCCTGCCCTTTCAATGGTCATGTTGTTTTCCACTTTTTGTCCCAAACAGCCATTGAATAGATGCTGTCCATGCTACAGTTCAGCAGTCAATGGCACTTTAAGCTGGTAGGACTTTTTTTCTGCTGGTAAAATTCTCTGGGGGCATGTGGAGGTGCTACAGTTTGATTTCCAGGAATGGTCTCCAGTTCCTTGCTTTGGAAGGATCCTGTGCCAATCCCCCATTTCTCCTTACTAGCTATTATTATCTCCAGCTCTTCTTATCTTAATAACATTTTATGGAATGGTTCCAGTATTTATTCTGTTTCCCATCTTTCTTTTCTCTCTGCCTTTTGAAGGAGGTGCTGGGGAAGGTGCTCAGCTGCTGTGAAACAGCCCATGGACAGAGAGCTCAGAGCTCTGTGCACTCCCAGCTGAGAGAAACCCAGCCAAGGGCTTTTCCCATATACAGGAGAGCCTCTAATTTAAATGAGTGCTATTAACTTTGGTTGTCCTCTCAATGGTTTTTAGTTTAAAATTAACAAAGCATATGACTGAGTTTTTCTCAGAGTGGCTTCCAAAAGGATCCAGGAGGCAGGAGAGTATGGTGAGACCTGGCAGGTAGGAGAGCTGCCCCTGTGAAGCCTGCTTACTCCAGCTAGAGTGCTCTCTCTCACTTTAATACTCACCCTGTTCCCATCTTAATGACATTTCACTCAATCAAAGAAGATGTGCTGCAAAAATAAAGGTACCAGGTCATGCCAAGATATGTGTGGGAAGAGTAGAGAGAATGTGTGGAGCACCAAGAATTATATGCCCAAGGACAATCAGATTTGTACCATCTTTTTCTAATCTTTTCTATTCTATTTGATTGTGGTTTGCCAAAATCAACACCACTGATTTTAATACAGGTGCCTTTGTTCCCAGAAATGGTCTGAATGAAACCTGGGATTATGAATTCTTTCCCACGTCATGCTGAACCTTGGGAAGCTTTCCATACAGCAGGTAATCCTTTTATTATTTATTTTTAATTTTCCTGTTGGCTGTTATGAACTTCCTCTGCCCAGATTTGACACTGTTGTTATAAGATTTTGCTGTCCCACACCAAGGTGTGACAGAGGAGCTGTGCCCATTACAGATGGAGCTTGTAAACATGACTTTGGGTGCCATTGTATCCATCCAAGTAATATCCAAGATGTGAATATTGCAATTGCTGCATGGAGAAGCTGCCAGACTTAGAAGAGTCAAAATTTGGGCTTCAGGGCTGAAATGGAGAAAGGCTTTGGAAATCTTCAAGTTGTCTTTCATGCAAACCTTTCAGGCACATTGGGGTGTAGAATATGGGAACTAAGTATGAAAATAAAAGTAATGAAAAAATTGCCTCAGTTTCACTGTTCCTTTAAAGCTTGAATCTCAGCCCAAGGTCACAAATTGGTCCTCCCTGGTTTATAGACTTATAAAGAGACCCTGGGCAGTGTTCTGAGTAAACCTGGACTTACTGATGGCTTAGTGTTAAAATATATGTTAAATCTGTGGTTCTGCAGAGTTCCAGTGTGAAAGCTGATGAAATCTGTTAAAAGGGAAAGGTGGTTGGTGGTTAATCACATACCTGAGACACAAGCAATGAGGGTCCCTCTTAGAGAGGTTTTTTGGGACAAGTCATGTCACATCCTTCCGTATCAGCTTTATCATCAGTAATGACAGGATGGGAGGCTTTATCTGCCCTACCTGCCTGCCTTATTTGCAAAATAGTTTGAAAAGCCTGGAGACGGTGTAATAAGTGTTAAAATTACTTCACTCAAAGCCATTTAAAGTTCCTGTCTTTGGAGGGGTAGGAAATCTCACCTTTTATACAGTGAAGAGGCAGCAGCTGACCTATTAGTTTGCATCCTACATACAGTGATCCATCAACACCAGGATCAATTTCCTGAAGGTCACTAGCTCTTTTAAATCCTGCCATCCTCTTTGAATTCAGGCAGCAGGGATTTGGCTTCTCTCTCCCTCACCTGCATTTTCCCTTCTTTCTCTTTTGATAAACATAAGCATTGCAGCTTTAAGATTTTAAGACCTTTCCCAGATGGAAAAGGTCATTTGTCTTTCACTACTCAACACTTCCTTCATGAGTTCATTTAAACATTGCCAGGCATCAGAAGAACAGAACTCAGCTGTAGGGTTATCTGTGTCTTATTCCCCTTTTGTGTAGGTGGCAAAACTGATCTAGAACAAAACTGTTTGGTTCCCATAGCAATTTACAACGTGCTGAGACCATAATACTGTACTCTTCCCACTGCTTATCTACACCTGTTATGTCTTCCTTTGCCACACTGCTAAGAGCTATAACACTGGCACTATTTTGAATGGCATCAAGCAGGCCATTTTCCCGAGTCTCATGCAATTTCTCCCTGTTTTTGGAAAGGACAGGATGTATTTTAAATCTAAGGAGCGAAAAGCAAACATTTTATTAGCTGCTTTCAATTGGATTCTCATTGAAAAGTTAATTAAAGGAGTGGAATGAAAAGATATTACAGTGCATCTACTAATCTTGGTACATTATTTATATGAAATCAGTCATCAAAATTAGTCATGTGCACTATCTTGCTGTGTGTGGTCTGGTTTGAAATGGTGTGTTTGTTTCCATTCAGCTCCACTGGATACAGTTAAGATACACATTTGATGTGCTATGCAGTTAGATCATATTTTGAAAGTTTATTATGCTCTCTATCTCTCTTTATCTGCAGGCTCGGAGTCAGGGGACCATTAAAAGCTTTCAGCTCGGCTTTGCAGTATGCAAGAGACAAGTGACAAAAGTCATCCCTTCCCGTAAGTTCCCATCTGCTGGCCTTGGGCTGCTCCTCCCGCAGCCCTGGCCGTGTTTCCCTGCTGGCTGCTGGGGCTGGGGGAGCAGTGGCCCTGCCAGCCCTGTGTGGCAGCAGGGATGGTGACAGCAAGGGCCCAGTGTCCCCATGGCAGGGGGACAGCATCCCCTGGCCCCAGGCCCTGAGTCTACCCCAGCCTGGTGGACTCCAGCAGAAACTCCCACCCCCTGCAGGTACCCCTGCCTGCTTTGTTCAGCTCTTCTCTTTCCTCCTTAGGATGTGCCCCAAGAAAAATCCGGGCTAACAAAGTAATTTCTGGGTGGTCAGTGAGCTGCTCCTTCCCTCCCTGCCCTGGCTCATCCTCTCCCGCAGAGAGAGCAGATAGAGTTACGGACCCCAGGAGAGGAGAAGAGTTTAATGATTCCTCCTTAAGGTCACTGTCAATGCTGTTGGATAAATTGACCTGCTAGGGGCTTCTGTGAGAGCAGAACACCGAGGGGTGTAGGTTACAGAGCAGAGCACGGAACTCGCCCACTTAAACCACTGAAGCATTTTAATTGGCATTCAGAAACTCTCCTTTCCTGACAGCTGCCTTTAACAGTGAGCACTGCTAATGCCAGTCATGGGGCTGCTCTGTGCTCTCTGCCACAGCTCCTGCTTGGGCTGCACGGCCAGCCTGAGAAATGCACCTGAAAATATCATTTTTTCACTGCAAAGGGCAAATGGAAGTGCACAGCCACTCTCAACACAGCCCAGGCTGTGAGCAAGTGCAGCTGGGATGGGAAGAGCTAGGTTAAGAAATAAGAAAGAAATAAGAAATAAGAAATAATAAGAAATAAGAAATAAGTGTCCACTTTGGCTGTGGTCTGCTCAGCACAGGGGTGAGTTGAGGCTCTCTGTGAGTTTTCCCTGGAAGATGGGGAAAGGAGCAGGTTTTCCTGCTCGTTCTGGGGAGCAGGCAAAGCAGTGTAGGGAGGTGGGGAGGCATTCCAGCTGATCTCCTTTCCCTTGACTGCTTCCTCACCTTTCCTCATTGAAGCCCTTCAAGCCTTTTGAATTTTTAAGTTTGTGAAAGGCTTTTCAAATTTCACACAGCATCTCCTTGTTTGAAGACAATACACTTTTGGAGACACTTGATAATGTGGCAATAATTTCATGTACTCCAGCTTTAGTCTGCAACTGCAAATCACCAAATACTCTCCCCACCACACTGCTTTGTTTACTTGTGGGCAGCTTAAGAGTTGATATAAGGAATTGATAGGAAATCCATCCTGTAGGCTCAGACCAGACATATTGATCCTACAGAATGAGGTTTTGTGCTCTTGAGCATCTCTCCACTAACTGTGGAGCAGGAAATGTTTCTGTAGCTGCAAAAGGGCAAAATAAAGATGAGCCTGTGACAGGTCATGGTGAAAGTCCAAAATGTATTTTAGACCAAAATACATTTCTTCTCTCTGAATATATTTTGGATTTTTTTTGGTCCTGAAACCAATGCATGTCTCTATTTGAGATGCACTTTGCTCATGAGGGATTGCAAAGTAGCTTAAGAAACCTAACAAATCTGGTGAGCTAGACAGCCACTCTTGCTCCTGTTGGATAGGGCCTCACCCTGGGAACAGTCTCATTTTTTCCCAGTTTCTCCCAGTGGGTGAAAACTGATTTTTGCTCTGATTCTTTGAATGTGGCAGCTGGGGTAGAGCTCTCAGCTACAGTGTAAATGAATGGGGGAATGCTGGATATGAAAATTTCTCTTGAAATTTCAGTGCAACTTCTGGCAAAGCTAGGAAGCAAGCCACAGTCTAGATAATTTTCCATATTTTATTACCTTTTCTCAGTTCAAATGGCTGAACTTGGGGTCAGTGTCTTCAGTTTCTCACAGAAGCATCACTTACTCTGTGTTCCCGGATGAACTAAAGCAGTAAGCATAAAATGGATATCTCTTGCTCAAGGATGAATCCCCTCTGACTTTTCTCATAAGATATTAATAAGAGAGAGACATTATCAGATTCCATTTAACAGGTGTATAGAAGAAGGGGAAATCTCATAATCATTTAATACCTTCTGCAGGAACATCCTTCATCAGCTCTTGCTAATTATGAAGATGAAGACATTTTCTATTTTGTTTCCCACTTAAAACCAAAGACAGAATTCAGGAGACAGCAACAGCAATTTATTTTCTAGGTTTTGCTTTCTTCATGCAAAGGAATGCCAAGGTATCCTCACAGGGTTTCATTTAAAAACAAGTATTCAAAGATAAAATACCATGGTTTTAGCCCACTGTCTCTATTAGTTTATTAAAATATTAGTCTTGTAGGTGTGTTAGATTGATTTGCCTTCCATGGTGTTTAAAAATAGCTGTGGGAATAATGGGCTTCATCAAAAATCATTAACTGGGACATTATTTTCATTTTTTAACCACAGAACAAAGTGTCACAGCCAGATTAAACAAGCTAGAAAGCATTTGGAGTGCACACAAACAGCCAGAAATTTTTATATATATACCTTAATCATGGAAAATCCTGGAAGATATTAGCTGTCTTCCACTGCAGTTTGGTCAGAATCCCCAAGAAAGGTCAGATTGTTTGAAGTGGCTGGTATTTGTACCAGCTGACAGGCAAAGGCTCAGTTATTTATAGTGGTTTGCCTGCATCCCCACAATGCTGAGGGACTGAATGAGATTGCAGAGATGAAAGGAGGGTTCAGTCTAACAACTGCAAATAGCTGTAGCTCAGTGAACTTCTAAATGATGACATTACCAAGCCAGAGAACTGCCAAGCTTAAGCACAGGTTTCAATCCTTATGGAGTAATGGGATCCCATAAGAGCCCTGTTTTTAGAGGGGTGCATTTTATTTTGATTAAGTTTAGTTTCCTGTGTGGCACAATCAGACTTTAGGGTTTCCCTTCCAAGTTTCCCTTATGAGCTGTGTCGTCTTTATCTGGCTGTGTCAGCCAGCCCCTTTGATGGAGATGTTTTTTTTAGCTATAGGATTTGGACAGGGAAAGAAGAAGCTGGGGTCATATGAGGAGAGTGTTGGGACTGGGAAGAAATGTGGATCCAAGTTCATCAGGGTGAATGCTCACTCCTTTTTGCTGAATATTTGGTAGGCGAGTGACCCACCATAGATCAAGAGGGAGAGAAAGAAGACATTTCTGATGAAAAGGAAAACACTGATAAAAATTATGGGAAAAGATAAGGGCAGTGACCATGGCCAATAAGAGTGAAAACTGCAAACTGGAACGAAATTCCAGACCTCTCTTGAAGAAACCACTCACAACTTCCAGTTTTACTGGGCTAGTCAGGTCTCTGGGGAAAAGGTGCTTCCTAATCACCTGCAGGCCCCAAATCATCAGGAAATGAAAGACATGGAAGGCTGGCCCAAACAGCCAAAAGGAAGAAAAAGGCCCTTGCAGTCAGTTCAGCCTCATGGGAAAACTCTCATTTTGCCCCAGAAGCAGCAGGCAGGGAACAGCTGCATTGTTGTTTCTTTAAATCAGTTTTGTTTGGTGTGGGATGCCCTTTGGAGCACGGCTGATCAGGCCAAGTATGAGCAGTGTGTTATCTCCGAACAGCTCATGAGCCTTCCTGAGCAGATAGCCTGGAAAGAGCCCCAATGACTGGCCCTAATCCTAAAGCATAGATAAACCCCCTACAGCCAGAGGGACAGAGGAAATTACTGATATTCACTCATCTATTTATATTTAGACAAAAGATTAAACAATTTGGAACTGCCATGCTGTGTCCATGGCGAGGCTCCTGCAAACGTGGGAGCTTGCAAGGCTTCTCTGCACAGGATTAACTGGAAATGCACATTTTCCAGCAGAATGTGCTTCCTCAATGAAGGAAAGACATGTCAGAAAGGAAACAGACTGGGTTTTTCAGGGTGAAGTTACTGAGAACTATCATTTTGATGAAAACAAAAGGTTCTTGTTGAATTTGTGTTCTTATAAAACTCTAAATAATTCCACAGACACAAAGCATTGTCACTTTTTGAGGACTGCAGGCACGTTGAAACAAATCTTTGCAAAGAGGATGTTCTGATGCTATCAGGGCAAAATCTCTCAGGATTTCAATTTCACAGGAAGTTTCAACCTTTTTTATTCTTTTTCTGGTAATTTTTTTCCTGAGAAATTTTATGGAATTAACATGGTTTTTTTCATCGCCCCTTCTCCCACATTTCCTCCCAAAGAACACCCATTTTGTCAGGTGATAGAAGGACATGTGAGGAGCAGGACCTCTTCTCTGTCCTGCTCCATGACACAGCATGGCACAAGCAACCTTTGACCAGCCACCTGGAAATGCTTTGCTTTTCATCCTCATGTTATTGCTGTCAGGAGAGCTGGACAGAGCAACCTCTGGCTTGATTGTGTTTGCAGGGTTTTGGGGGATAGCTCCAAGAGGCATTTTCTGACCATTGCTGTCTGCACCAAAAGGACTTTTTAAAGGTTTTTGGTGTTAAAGAAGACTTTAGCAATTGTTTTCCAGGCAGTGTTTCAGCTGTTTTACTGGAGGCTCGCAGAGACCAGATGGCCTTGCCTTTATTAATTTGCCTTGGTCAGATTGTTGCTGCACTCTCAGTGCAGTTCCCAGCCTCCCTTTTCCCTCACTTTCCCCTCCAGTCCAAGACCCAGACCAATAGGCTGTGTTTGGGATACTCAATAAATGAAAATCAAGAGTGACAGCTCGCACACCGTGGGATACCTGCCGTGCCAGGGCGGGCTGTGCAGGGGAAGGGTTTTCTTCAGGATGGTCTGAAAGGACAGCATGGACCTCTGCAGGAATGCAGCCTCACCACAGAGAGGCTGGAAGGAGCACTGGGGTCATCTAGCCCAGCCTCCCTGCTCAGAGATGATTCCCCAGAGCATGGTGCTCTGCACTGTGTCCAGACACCTTTGGGATATCCCAGGGAAGGAGCCCCCACAACCTCTCCGAGCGCTGTCCCTGTGCTCAGCCACCTGCACAGTAGAAAAGTTACAGATATCTTCAGCTTCTTCTCCAAATGCATGGACCTTTGACATGTAAATACATGCAAAACCACTCTGATCTAGCAATTCAGAAATCCAGCTTAATGATTCAGTTTTCCCCATGCCTCACCAAACATGAGGCCACAGCAGAGTTTTCTTCCCCAAGAAGAGATGAGAGAGGAGACTGATGTTAATCAGAGTAGGAGGTGACAGATGTTAATTAGAGTGTAAAAATCACCTCTGGAAGGAGCTCAGACATGTCATGGGGCCTCCCAGTGTACATTTATTTCCTTGGAACTTGCTTGTTGGTCCTACAATTAGCATGGAGCCTGGCCCTGCAGTGCACAGCGTACTGGAGGTGGCATCAAGGAGGACCTGTTTTCTTAGACTTGTTATTTTCCTCCCTGCTATCTGCAGTGTGTATTTATGTTAATTAGAGCAATACATCTGTCCTCAGAGTTTATCAGATTCAAGGAGATAAGATATTGCCATCAAAGCCTATTCTGAGCTGCGAGCTCCACAGTAAATCAGTTACATGAATTAAGATTGCCTTGAGATTGTCTCTAGAACATTTCATCTGCCCATATCTGGAAAGAGCTTCTAATCAGAGTTCTGTAAAAAACTACTTTAGGATTTTTTTCATGCAGCTTACAAACTCTGTGGTCTCAAACAAGCTTTAATTACCAGGGCTTCAATGGCAGCAATTTTATGATGTTTCAAAAGTGAAATGGTTTATACTCTGGTGATAAGGACTTCATAGGAGCCAGTAAAACATAAAGCAGAATTCCACAGCATGAGATGGATTTTTTTAATGGATTTTTACAGATAATTCTTAACTTTTTCCACCAACACTGAAGATACATAATGTGTTAATGGGCAGTTACACTTCTTTATCTTCAGCAGTTTTACCTGGTGCCCCTACCTTTCTCTTTGCTGTATTTAGACACTAAATCAACCCCATTTCTGTCCATTTGAATACAAAAAATGCCAAGCATACTTCCACAGAAAATCTACCTTTTAGGACAGCTGTCACCACAACACACGCCCTGCCACTAGCTCCACGTGGATCACAGTGGCTGGCATTCTGCACTCAGTGCTGGCCACAATGGAAGGTAAATATGGAAGGGTGATCTTGCATGTCAGAGCTGAAGTAAACATGTGGTAGCATTGGGGTAGGTGAAGACTGCCAGTATACACAGGAATAACTTCAGTTATCCAGTGCTGCTGAGTCTGGACTTCTAGAAGGATAAATATTTACTACTCTAAATGAAATATGTCTGTCATACCAGTGTTTGTTGCAGTCTGTCTAGGATAGATTAAGGAAGAATAAAAATTGTGGAATTGTCACGTTGTCATTGAACTAGAAACTTTCCTTTGAGCAGACAGGTATTATTTTAAAGTTCTACCACCTGCAGAAATCTTCATCTCAGTCTCATGGGAAAAGTCCCGGTTTGTCTAACTGGAACATTGTTCTCCCTTCAGGCACTGGGGTCCAGGGCAAGACCTAATAACTGATGAGCCCTAAGTCCTGTCCTTGCCTTTGCCACCAGTCTGTGGGGTGAAAACAGGGGACCTGTTTGTCCTCTGTGGTAGTGCCACCATTACATCTGATGTGCTAGCCAAGCCTTTGCTCAAGACCAGACTTGTCCATGGGATTTGGGTGCAGGTGCAGATGAGTCCAAAGCACAGGAAAGAAGACAAGTTTGACTCTTTTGGACAGCGACTTCCTCCACTTTTACAGTGAAATGGCTCCGGGTGCTACTACAAAGCAAATAATAACACCAAAACTTTTCACAGTTCAGTTTTACTTTGCTGGAAGGATTGGGTCTGACCCAGTCCCAGCCTGGACAAGCCTCTGTCATGTGAAGGTTGCTTTGATTTATGCCTGCACTTAACAAGATCCAGGTGGCCCAAGGAGAGCGTTGAGCCGTCGTCCCTCCGCGCTCCAGATGAGCGCCGGGTGTTTCTCGCCAGGTCACTCAAACAGCAATATAATGTTGGCCATTCCATAACACTGTAAATCAGGCTGCAAACCCCCACATTTGGAACAGTTAATGTCATTGCCTGGGGCAGCACCGCAGACGCGGCTTTATTTGCTTTGAACAGAATTAAAATGAGAAATAAAAACGCTGCTTTTGACAGCAGTTTAATTTTAAATGGATGGCGCATTATTTGGATATTCCTAGGGCAGTGGGTTAATTATGCAACCTCTTTCCACTGCATCTTGTTTATAGGAATGGGCTGGATCACCCCTCAGTGCTGTGCTCCACATCTCTCAGGGCTGGCTTTCACTTTGCCAGACCAATCACCCCTTCGCAATATTTTGATGCACATCGCAATTTTTTTGTCTGCAAAGCCGAGTTATCAGACTGGAGTTCTCAGATAACCTTTGGGCTGAGTGGGTTTCTGGAGCTTGGCAGCACAGGCATCTTTCTGTTTACCACCTTCCTAAAAATACAAGCTGTTGTAGTGAGGATAATTGATGGTGCTCGAGGAACACACTGCTTTTGCCACAACTTCCTTAACCCTTTTGCTGGTTTGGGCAATTCTGTAAGCCACGAATTGCTGTGCTTCTATAAAGTGAGTATTTTTAAAAGACAAATCTGTGGGGAAGCTCTGAGTGATGGGCAAGCTGCATATGTTGATTTTTTGGCAAATGGGGCCTTGCTAATTGATATCAAAATTTAGTTCATATATCTGGTTATAGATTGTGAAGTTATTTCTCATAAGATAATGAAAAAGAAGTTGTTTTAAAAAATAAAGGAGTGGAAGACAATAAAAATATCTGAAAATCATATGTATATGGGGCTTCACACCAAAGATATATATCACAGCAGAGTGTCTGTGTTCATACACACATTTACACACTAATGTTTCTGACCCTTTTACTGGGTACCTTCTCTTTTAGGAGCACAAAGTACATGGAAAAGGCCTCATTTTCACTGGCTGGAGCTCAGTGTATATTTGTACAAACCAGCCTGTATCAGAATTTGGCCCTGGAAAGCTTTTTTTTCCCCAATGATACATAATAAATCTTCCATCTGAGGGATTTTCAGACACGCTCCTACTTGACTCAGGAGTAGTGTTTATTGGAAAAAAACTTTGATGGAAAGGGTTTTTTTCCCCCATCAGTAAAATGTGGTAGCGCTAAAATAATAATAAAAAAAGTAGTTTGTGAGCTCATGTTGCTTTTGGGGAAATTTCATTTTTAAAAAAAGTGATGAAAAAGTTCCAATAATGTTGAAACATCTTAAATTAGCCCCATACCTGAAAAAAATCAGATATATTATTTTCTCTTAAACTTGTGTCATTTGCTCTTAAAAATTGATTCTATATTGCATATTAAAGTATAAAACATCCATGGGGGAAATTCAGCTTTTAGTTTCTGCCAAATAAAAAATTTGCCATGTGGGAGAAAACAAATTTTGCTCTGAAAGGAAATAATATAATTTCTGGAATCCCTGAATCTCTGTCAAATGAAATGTACTGTTTCCTTTTGTTCTTGTGCAAAATTATCAATGTGAAAGACCCTCAAAAAGAAAACTGAGGATGTCTCTCTGTTCTAGAGTGCTGTTCATTACTAAATGATATCAAATGTAAAGAAATTGGCAGCCTCCTTCTGGAGCCAAAAAACAATCTTCTTTAAAAGCATCTCAGCCTTCAATTCTCCCCTGTAGGTAGGTGTAGAATAGTTCTCTCCAAACCTTCAGTTTTTCCCTCATTTCTTGCAGAGAACACTGCAGGGAAAGACAGTTTACAAATGAGGGCTCTGTAGTGAAAGACAAGTGCAGATATCATGGCCAGCTTGCATCAAACCAAGCTTCTGCTAGTGCCATGTAAGTGACTTAATGTTATGTGCCTTTCTCAGTCCTTGGAGCTGGATATCAGCAACTTCCAACAGGTTCCTTCCATGCATGCTCACTTCTTCTACCCCCAGTACTCACCTAAATCAGTTGGGAGAGGATGGAACTTCACAGCTTGTCACCTGAGAGCGAGCCAATTTTCATTGCCCATGTTTGAGATGAACAGAGACAGTGGAGAAGTCTACACATTTAATCTAGGAAAAATTCTAAATCCAGGGAAGAGTCAGTGCTGTGGGAGAGAGCCAAGAGCAGAGACACTGAGGATGGGATTGCCAGACTGCACTGCTGTCCTCTCTGCTCCTCTCAGCTGTGGCAGCTGGGGGAAAGGCAACCTTCACAGGAGGACACTGCACCTTCTTTAGGCTGTGCCAGCCAACCCAGACTCTGAAGGGTGACTTGTTTTTCTGTTTACTGTTTGTTCTCAGTCCTCCCCATCTTCCCAAAACTACTTCACAGGCTGAATTTCAAGGGCAAAGCATTTGATTTTTCCGAGTACTGGAGTTTTCTGTGATCCTGCTCCAGTTTGAAGTGGTGTCAGTGGATGCATTAAAACATTCCCTTTTTTGTGTGCTTTCCCACTCTGCTTTGGCAGCAGACCGGCTTAAAAATCGAGAACCGATCCTTCCAGTTGTTGTTTTTGGGCAGACAATGCGAGCATTGTGCATTGCTTAAATGGAGCAGATTCCCGTTGTTTACACTTCTTCTTGTGGCATTGTTAGGCTGAAGCAATTTGTCTGCTGATAGCCCCATATTAGGAGTTCTCATCTGCAGAATCACTGGAAGATATGATCAGAACCAGAGCTCTGGTGGCAGTCCACGTGTCACTGCCAACTCTGTGGAGTGATAGACAGCCTCATAAAAAGGCCACAGGGTGAGCTGAGCCAGAGATGTTTGCTAGTCTGGGTGGCACTGTTATGTATGAATGATTCACATCTGTGCTGAAAGCAAGCACTAAACGTGAAGAGAAGGTCGATAAGGAGAGAGATGTGACAGAACTTCCAGCTGGAATTTGTTTCTTGGACTTTGGAGTCTCTAAGCTGAAATGCATTTGACTGCTGTATGACACAGTAGTAGTAGTAGTAGTAATAATAAAAATAATAATAATAATAGCAATAATAATAATAGTAGTAATGTAATAACAATCCCTTAAGCCATTTCAGGTGTTGGTATTTGTCACCTGCTTTGAACTCTTGATTTTGCATCTTTCTCTAGACAAGAGCATGCTGTGAACAAGGGCAACTTGATATGGCTTTCACTTTGGAAAGGCTTTCTTGGAGATTTCCACTTTCTTCCTATGAAGCCATGCATATGGTCTAATTAAAAGCTTATGTGGCTGAGGTAGATAAATAAGGGGGAGGTTTTATTTGAAAAGAACACTTGATGCATTTTGTGAGGCTTTTACCTGAAAGGTATTTTGATTTGCCACATCCCTCAGATGTTTGCACCTCTGTTCTGGGCTGCATACAGGCTGCACTGATTCCTGTTCCCAGCCTTTCCCTACACAGGGTCTGTCTTACTGCACTCCTGTTTATGTTTATAATAAATTTAAATTCTTCTTCTCACCAGCATGTCTTGCCTGTATCAGTCCCTGCTTTGTAGCCCCAGATGAAGACAGCTCACCTTGAGCTCTCAGGCACTGTTTGCTGACCTTGGTCTGCAGGAAGCAAGGATTGCTGGAGCGTGGCAATCCTTTCTGGGAAATAACCCTGGGTGACTTTGTCACACAGATTTCCTTGTTTAGCCCCATCTTCACAGATCATTGACAGTGCAAAACCACTTATTTAAAATACAACTGGGGCCTGTTTCGTCGCCATTTACTGAGAAAAAGTGCTGGTTTCTGAGGACTAGCAGAAGTGACCTGGAGTGTGGCACCACTGCATGGTATTTCCATTCCAGTGGAGCTGACACCAGCAGCAATCACTGCAGCAGCCTTGTCTTCCTCCTTTTGTTTGGTAAAATTACAAGGAGTTGGTAACTAGGTCTTGTAATGGTCTCTTCTGGAACTTCCCATGTTGGGTGTATTCCTTTATCTGACCATGCTGAGGAATGTTCTAGAAAAAATAACTCCTTTCTTTTGAAGGCCTAAAACATGGTAAAAAACTAATATGAGCAACTTTAAAATAGTTGTGTTTTTGTTTTTTTGGTGTTTTTTTCAGCTATTTCATCCAGAAGCTTGCAGAGCTGTTTTTCTTTGGAGCAGGAGCTTGAAAATCAGCTGGCTATTACCTGGCAGCCAGGTTATGGCTTCTTAAAAGAGACCTTTTGAAATCCCTGAGCATTGCTGTCTGCACATTCTCAAGCTGTTAAACTCTTTTGAAGACAAGGCTTCAGCAGTCATTTGGAAGTGCTCTTCCAGGCTGACCAAGGGTAAGGAATAAAGAGTCTTTCTCTCACCCAACAGACCCTACTGAAGGCAAAATGAAGGTGTTGGTGGGAAACCAGCAGTAGGAGAAGAAAAAAGCAGGCTGGGGTACAGCAGCAGAGGATAAAGATTTGGTGGGTTAATAGGCTTCTGAGATACCATGATATCTTTAATTTTTTCCACTGGTGTCTGCCACCTTGTGACTTCCAACAGCTCATTTTCCCCCATCAGTACTTGCCAAGAGAGGAAAATGCTGCCTATATTCTGATATCAGCTCCTCTCTTTACTCAAAAGGTAGAGGTATACCACATTTTTCTCAAAGTCCAGTCTTACTGGTGGAACTCAGTGGGAAGCTCTGTTTTAAAATTTTTCTTCTTAAAACAGAAATAACAAAACAAAACCGAGGGTATTTTGTTAGCAGACATTAGAAGAACTGAATTGTAGTGTCTGGCATTTTGGCCTCTAGCGTTATTTGAGATTGATATTGAGGAAATGAATCATGGTCTGTGTAGAAGGGGGCTGTTGTTAGCCAGACCATTGCCTCACACGTCCTAGGAGATGGAATACAGACAGTGAATGAGGCAGAGACCTTGGTGAAGAACACAGAGGATGGTGAGGTTGAGGGACCTGAATCCCTGACTGACCAGAATCATTTGTCCTGGAGTGTTGCTGGGATCTCAAATGTGATGCTGGAAAAATGATTTAGAGCAACCTCTCCATATGACTTAAGTCATGGTTATTCTCTCCTATACTAAACAGCCCTGACACACAGAAGGACCAACCTGGCAAAAAAAACCCCAAACCAACCCAAAAACCACCCCACAACAAAACCAACCAAAAAAATCTCCACTGGGATCTCACCTAGACTTGGAAGTACAAAAGTTTGTATTTGTACTTTTCTACTTTTGTCCTATCAAAGCACAGGACATTTAATAAGTGCCTATGTGATTCACATTAGAAAATATGACAAGTTTGGGCTTAAACCTTATAGGCCTTATCTTCCAGGGCTGTTGTAAAAATTAACTGATGATTGTGGAATTTTGTCAAACTACAGCAGCAATATAATAGGAAACTCAAAGAATATAGGTGCACACCTCGGTTCAGTACAATGCTTGGATATAGAGAACAGTAGATCAGACCTGAAAACACTGTTGAAATCACAAAGTTACAAGAGAACACAAACCACACATGGATTCAGTGAACCCTGGCCACTCTGGGATAAATAAAGTGAGAAAAAATAGCTCATGTTAAAGTCCTATAATGGGCACAGAAGGACAAACAACAACTGAACATGAGACTCTAATGGGCATTTCCTACTGTGCAAGTATGAGACCTGTCAGCCTTGGATTTTGGTGGTATAAAACTGTGGGGGGTGGTTATTGCAGCAAATGTAGGGATTTTGCTGCAAGCACCGTGGGGTACCTCAGGGTGACCTGGATGTGTTGGCACACAGAGGACTCCCATGTGGTGCTGCTCCACAGCTCCAGGATCTACAGCCCTCAGGCACTACAGGCCTGTGCCTGTGCTTTATTCCAGCCCCAGAAGAGCCTGGCAGCTGTGGCCTTGTGAGCCATTGAGGCATGAGACATTTTAAAGAAAGTTTCCTCCCTTTGTGGAAGAAACATCCCTGCAAAGCTGAGGGACTCCACTACCCAGGGCAGTGCAGAACTAAGTCAGGGAAGGACAAGGAAGGGTTTTTAGAGGATGGGGATAAAGATGGGTGGATATGACCTGAACAGGGTTTAGGAAGACCTTTTCAAAAAATAAATGCAACATATTTTCTCTTGTTAGACTTCCTTGTCCCACACTTTTCATTCACCATGAGCCAAAAGAGACCAGAATACTAACCCTCAAATTATTGGCAATTTGTTCAGCTCTCTAGAGAAATGCCTCCAATAAACACAAACCCTGCAAGTCAGTGTAGCATTAAATCAAACCTTAAAAGATGAAAAATGCTTCTTTCACTGTTTTATCTGAAGCCAAAAAGGATATTGCTTTACATTTTTTCGAAATAGAAGTGCATAGCTTTACTGCTGCCTTCCAGCATCGAGGGATGTTCCCCCTGGTAAGAGCTCATTAATTTGAGAGTAGGCTTGATTAGACTAGAACTGAACAAGACCGAAACATTTCATTTCATTCTTTCACACTAATCTCTTGGCAGAGAAAAACCTTTTTTGCCCATCGCCCCCACTCAAAACACAAACAAAAATAAGAGTTCCCCCTCCTTCAAAATCTGTATGGACCACAAAATAGCCTGAAGGGCTCTTTTGTTATTACCATAAAATGCATTACACAAGTGAATAAAATAGCTGTTGCTAGCTCAGGTCTATGGGATACTAGTAATCCTATATAATTGCCAACTTGTGGGGTGATTGGTGAAAGAAACCTTAAAGCCTTTTTATTTTATCTTAGTAATGATGAGGGAGTTACCCAAAACATATGAATGCATCTCTCCTCCTTTAGACCATCAAAGGTTCAACAATGAATTCCTTTCTTTGAGAAAGCTGGGCTTTAGTCTGCCATGAAACTCAATCCATGGCCCTCTCATTAATTTTGCTAAATAGATTAGCCAATTGGAGATGCTGCTTCAGAGGGAAGCAACCTCCAAAACAAGTTTTTCCCCATTCTCAAGGTGAGATGTTTTGCTCACAGGACATCCTTTCAAGTGCACTGGACTACTTTTAGACTGGATTAACTGAGGCAAATGGATTAGTCTTTGTAGGTATTAGAACCAAGGGCCTTTAAGAAAGGAAAACAAGGTGCCTAGTTTCACCAGTATGCCACTAAAAGCTACTTAGTGCAAACATCCGTAAAACTGTCAAGAATGAGGACTTGTAAAAGCAACTGTAAGCACATCCTCAAGCTAATTGTGAGACACACATTTACACAGAAATATGCAAACTGCAAACACAGGCTGAATAGGGACTGTCACACTCGTATCTCTTCTCAGGGAGCATAGGGAAATTTTTACTGGTGTTTTAATGGTAAAACACTGCAACATCTGCTAATTTTTCTTCCAAGCAAGGCATTTGATTAAGGCATTAATCCTCTCACAAAAGTAAGCCCGAATGGCACTCCTCTTTACTGGCTTTCTGAGGGTCCAGCCCAGGGAAGTGCTGAGCTTTACAGAATGGGGGAATCCACACATCAGTGGCAATGTGCAGCCATTCAGGGATGGGCCTGAGACTCATTCCTTCAGTCACTTCTTGCCCAAGTGTCAAACAGTAAACCAGCAGGAGCAGAATGTTTGTGTGAAGCTCAGAAAGTGACTGAAGAGGGCAGGAATTTAAAATACTTCTTTCTCCTAAAAGGCTTCCTCCCTTACCCCAACAAGCATTGACATGACTGGGCATTAATGTAGGACATGCTCCTATTCCTATAGAAAAATTTAAAAAATACCCCAAACCCCATAATTTAGATGGATAGGCAATACATACCACAAAAGAAAACCAAACCAAAACAAAAAACAACAACAACAAAACCACACACAGAAAAAGAGTTAAAATACAGCAGTTACTTGACCTGCTGCTCAAACATCCAAAGGTTATTAATCTCTGTAGAGGGTTCAGACAGGGGAGGAGAAACCTTGGCATGCCATTAGGTCATTAAAACTACTGCTAATATTGTGCACCTCTCCAAATCACCACTCCTCACATGTCTCATGTCCTTGGCTGTAAAGAAGGCAGTTTGTCCCAGGAAACCCTTCCATGAGGAACCTCTTACCACGTCACGTTCTAAAGGGTGTTTTGCAATTATTCCACTCCTCACTAGAAATGTCAGGAATTACTGTTCTGAAGGAACCCAAAGTGCAATGCCTTCCCTTTTGTTCCAGCTGCACAGATCAAGGAGGGCCTTGATTTAATTAATGCCTGCTCTCACTCAGAGGAAAGGACTTACTGAGTCTTTTTTAGTTTTTTCAGGAACTTTCCACTTTTCTGCTTTGTCAGTTGAAATATTCTTTTTCCAATGATGCTGGTAATCCTACTGATTTTACAAAGCAAAGAATGTGGTGAAAGCCTGTCTCATTACCCATCACTGTGGGTAGTAGCCTATTTTCTGAATGGGCATAGTAATATCATACTTAAATGACAGTATCAAAGTTGATTATGGAAGAAAAGGAACCCTTTTGAAGGATGGTTAACCCTTGGTTTTTGACCAAAAGCATTAAAAGGATGAGAATAAATGGTAAATACTAGAATGTAACTTCTAAAATATAAAAATGCTTGAGAATTATTGTGTCTCAGTAAATATTCTACTTGAAAATTCCATGAAGAAACATGTATGTTATGATGGGATAGTAACAACTCGCTGAGTATCCTTTAAAAATCTGTCTCTTTTGCCAGCTGGGTGAAAGCACACAGAAATGACACACACATTTGAGAATGTATTCAAAATATAATTTTCCTTATCTTATTCATGAGCACTGTAGAAATGTCTATAAAATCCACCCAGACACAATGATCTACTGTTCAGCAGCACCTTCCATTCAAGGTCTCACAATTCATTACAATAATTCCCAGAATCTTAACAACTCCCTGAAGAAGAAAGAACATTTTTCTGATACAGACATGTCCTTTTGGCAGCTACACTGGGAACAGTGCACTACAGTTGTCATTGAACTTTTGTCTGCTTTCAGAGATGAGCCTGCCACACTCAGTGGGCACAAGGGAAGCTGTAAGTGTCTGGATCCCTTCCAGAAACACTGAGATAATCTTCAGGGATTTTATTCATGCATATATAAAATGTTGATATAAATTGTAAATGCTGTTTTCAGAAACACAGAGCACCTACACATCCCACTGTGAGCAGCTGGAGCCTTGGATGCTCAGTAGATCTGAAAATCCAGGCCCTTGGGATGCAGTATTCCCTGCTGTGACCTACAGACAGCACTACCTTCCAGAACACAGCAACTGAAACAGGGAAATTACAAAAGGCCTTTGTTATCATGGAATCTTGGAATGGTTTGAGTTGGAGGTGGCCCTGGAGATGATCTTGTTCTAAACATCTGTCATGAGCAGGCACACCTTTCACTATCCCAGGCTGCTCCAAACCCCATCCAGCCTGACCTTGGACACTTCCAGGGATCCAGGGGCAGCCACAGCTTCTCTGGGCACCCTGTGCCAGGGCCTCATTACCCTCATAGGGTGAATTTCTTCCCAATATCCAATTAACTCTGCTCTCTCTCAGTTTTAAGCCATTTCCCTTTGTTGTGTCACTCTAGGCCTTTGTCCCAAGTCCTGTCCAGCTCTCTTGTAGCTCCTTCAGGCACTGGAAGGTCTGGAGTCCTCTTTTCTCCAGGCTATCCCATCAGTTTGTATGTGACCACGGCAGAAAGCTGCCCTCCACAGCACGTTCACATCAGTGCTTTCTCTAGGCCTCAGATCAGTTAGTTGGAGAGGGAGCATTTTGGGAAAAACAAGCTGTTTTTATGCAGCCAAGCCATCAGGGCTGCTGGAAGTCCAGCAGAATTCCTTATTTCCATTGTCTAACACCCGTGCTGTTTGTCTGTGGGGTGTGAGGAGCAGCCTCCCTCTGTGACACACCAGGGTTTCTGCTGATTCTCACTGCTGGCCTCACTGAAAGGAAGAGGCTCTTGGTGGCACCCTGAAAAGCTGTCATGAAGCTGCTGTGCAGTGCCAGACATTTGCACCCCCAGCCTGCCAGGCACACTGCAGGCCCAGGGAAGCAGAAGTGCCACATGCAGGCTGGTGAGGAGCACAAACACGCTGCACCAGATCTGCTAATAGATCTGATCACAGATCAGGCCAGCAAGCAGGGACAAGTGATAGCAGAGTAACGTGAATGAAGGTAATGAAAACAGACTGGAAGCAGATTTAGGATGAACATAATTAGAGTTAATGTTAGCACTGAAAGCAGAGATTTGGGGGTTGGCGGTGCCTGGGGCTAGTTGACGTTTATCAGCATAGCTTGACTGTCTCTCTAAGTGGGGTTTTGTACCTGGGAAGGGATTCTGACATTTTGTTCACAATTGGACCACCTGCTCACGTCTCGTCAGCTAAAAAGAGCTTAAAGGCTTCTTAGCACACGGGAGGTATGGATCAGGCATGCAAAAATATTTTAGTCTTGGATGCAGCATCTCTGAGCCACAGCCACAGAAATAGGTGCCTCTTCTTTCTGTCTTTATTCAGCATAATTAAGGCATAAATATCTAAATGAAGCCAGTTTCTAGTTACAACTACATGGAGAGCTCCTTCATATGTCTGCAGCTAAAAGCATGCTGCAGGGCTGGGATGCAGGGAGCTCTCCCAAGCTCTCATCCCTCCGTGCTTCTCCCCCAGCCCTAACCCTGGTGATATTGTGGTGATCAGCACAGACCAAGGGCCCCACCATGTGTCTGCTCTGATGTGTCCAGTGCCAGTCTGGGGAGTGTGTCACAGCCTCACTTTGGAGCGTAGCTTTGACCTTTAACAGGCCAATACATTGAATATGCTGTGTCCCATGCATGTTTGCTTTGCTGGTTGTTCTGAACGTCCAGCTCACTCCCTGAGTACTCCTGATCTCATCTACTGGGCAAATCCTTCTGGGATGATGGTGGCCTGTGTCCCACTGCAAACACAGGTTCTCCTCTGTGACACCCACAGGACAATTTGGGACAGGATGGTGACTCTGCTTTTGGGACCACACTGGTTCACGTCACTTTTTTCTCCTTTCGTGGTACTTCTTCCATTTGAAGCTTCTGCAGTACACTCATTTAACAAGAAACCAATTATTTTTCAATCCAATCATTGGAAAACTGGTATGGGGTAACAATTCTAGCCTTGGCACGTTTAACAAATGCACTAGAGCCAAAACAGTCAGATTTGGTTATTTCTTTCTGTCAAGGATTGAACAAAAACTTCCACTTGAACCCCTTGGGTCCCTCCCCTCCTCCTTTCCTCTCCTTTCTCCCCCCTACACCTTTCACCAAAGTTCAGCTCAAGTTGATGAAGAATGTGTATTTTTTGAATGGTAAATGCCTGGCAGGCCTAGGAACTATCTACAAGACAGGTGTGTGGCTCAGGCAGCTTCCAACTCCCTGCTTGGGACTGATAGTGCCTTTGTAAGAAAGCAGCTTCAATCCTGTCCTGGAAGAAACATTCCTGCCCCTGGGGGACAAGTGATTCATTCAGGCAGTGAGGTCAGTCCTGCTGCAGATCTGCCTAAGAGAAGCTGCCAGCTATATTGAACTTCACTCATAGTCACAAGCCATAATGGAATTTGTGCTTTCTACCATTTTGCAAAACAGTAGAAATTGTGACCTTGGACTAAGCTCAGGTGTGAAATTCAGTGTCACCAGGGTGAGCCATCACTGCAGCTGGAGTGGGAGAGCAGGGTGTGACAGCAAACCACTCTGCAAGGGAATGAAACTCCCCAGGACTGAAAGATAAAGGGAGAGAGAGGAGGAGAAGAACACCTTGAATCAATCAGCAAAGTCTGTGATTGCTGATTCCCCGTTGGGGTCTCTGTACTGGGAGGGGATTCTGAGCTGAAGGGGATGCTCAGGGGCAGAGGGGAGTGAGAGAGGAGGAAGGAGACCCTAAAACAAGAGCAGCAGCTGGAAAGCTGTACAGGGTGTGTGATGAATGCACAGCTGCTGCTGGGGAGGAGAGGGTGTCTCCAAGCACAGGGGATGTGTCACCACGGCCATGCAACAGAAAGCAAGAATGTGTAAAAAGGAAGGATATAAAACTCTGGGTCACAGACCCCAAGGTGTTGCTGGGGGATGTCTGGGGCTGTCAGGAGTTTGCTCACATCCCTCCCCCAAAGACTTCCCAGGAAGTATTTTTGCCTCATCTCTCACCACCTGCCAGCTCCTTTGCAGGACTGTCCCCACACCATGTGCCTTCCCTGGCTTGCCTTTCCTCTTGCAGTAAAAAATCTGAGCTAGCTGTGGGCTGCAGATTTTTCTTCTGGACTTTTTAATGTGTAAAGCTCAAAAAAAAAATTAAAAAAAAATTTGTTTTAAAGGGAGCAGTAGCATCCTTTAATAGAGGTCAATAGGATTAAAACATCCAGCTCTTTCCTGATTTTATCAATTTTCCCTACCCCTCTGAATTATTTTTAACTCAATGGAATTGTAGGAGAAATGACCATTTCTGTTGACTTTTGTCAGATGAAGAAAATAAGTTTTTTAAAGAGAGCTTAGAATATTTTGAGGATATGTTGCTAAGTAAATTATTTATTGCTGGGCTGCCCAAAGGCTGTGTGGGACTGACCAGATGCCTGGGAGGAAACTGTATGCAGGTTACTCTTAAGAGTCTGGGTGCTGAGAGGGCTACACTGATGTCAAAGCCAGGTAAACATGGTTTGCTTTCTGACTGGGGTCAGTATTCAAATTAACAAAAACACTGAAACAATATCATACTATAAAATTTCTTAAATAACTGGAAATATACAGAAAAAAAGATCCACTTTGACAAGGAGAAATTTAAGGAGCTGTTTGACCTTCCAGCTCTGTTCAGTCAAGGAAACTTTCCCCATCACTGTCTGATTTGTCTTTCTGGATTGATCACAACTACCTGGCAATTTTATCACAGCAGAGATTTGATTGAGAACTGTGGCTGTAATGTCTCATGAGTTTAGACACTCTTGCTCAGAGAGCCAATGGTGAGCAAACCAGAGCTCCTCGTGATCAGCCTGGAAAGAGACAATGTGTGATGTGATCTATGCATTATGTGCTTTTTCTTTTCAGTGGTCAAGAAGAGCTTACAAATGTTTCACACCCCTGTGCCCTCCCAACACCCATCACTGACTGCCCTCCTCCCTTTCAGGTTTCTCATACATGCCCAAATGTGTCAGTAGGAAACAACTGGACAAAAAGGAGTACAAAATCTCCAGATTTACTTCAAAACTCTTGGATGCAATGACATATGGGGTCTTCCTGGCTGAGGAAACTGGCCAGGCTGGTTTGGCTCAGAGGAACCTTCCCCTTCTGCTTCTTTGGAAAGCCCATGGTTCTCATGTCAAGACCATGAGGCTTCCTTGTCCTCTTGACCCCACTCTCAGAGCTGTGAGCTTTGTTGATTTCTGTTTTTGAGTAACGAGGAGTGCCAGTGTCTCTGTGTGTCGTGTTCCTTGGCCACGTGTAGGGTGGTGGTGGTTGCACAGTGGCTGATGGCTCATCCTGTGTCCCCTGTTGTCCCCTGGGGTCAGAGACTGATAACTATTGGTATTTTGGAGTGTCATTGACAGGGTCAAACCCAAGCCAAGTGAGAGAAATTGACAGCACTCAGGGGAATAAGTGTCTAAACTTGCTGTTTCATCACAACATGAGTCAATGAAAGTCACATGATTTGCTGAACTCTAAGAAGAATGGAAATGGAGAAGAAAAACAGGAACTGGTTTTAGGGAAGTTTCTTTTCCCCACATTTCCGGAGCAGACAACCACAAGACACTGTATGACATCAATTTTGGGTGCAGGACCTCTATAGGTGTCTAAAAACAAATTGTTGCCCAATAAAATAGAACCTTTCAGACAAGCTTCTTGTGCATACCTTCAGAGCTCTTTAAATGTCTTTGAACCACTGTTCATTAATCCCTCTACACCCTTTGGGTGACATACAAAACATCAAAATAATGGTTTATGATGATCATTGGGAACGAAGTTTTGTGTTTCTAATACATCTATAAGGGTCAGAATTCATAAGTCATGAGTTGACCTAAATCAAAAGTCATGTAAATGAGTTTTACTCTCCTTCCTGCTGGCTGGCTGTTCCTTGATGTGCAAGAGAATTTCCAGATTGTTGTGCAGGCCACTCTTCCTCCTCCTAATCTCTGTGTGGCTTCCTCCAGACTCTTGCACGGCCCCAAGGCTTCAGAGTGGGACCATAGTTAGTTCAATCACAATGGGATGATTTTTTGGCAGATCTGGGTATGGATGATGTCAGTGTGGCTACCCAAGAGTGGGTAGAGCAGTGGCCCTTTCAAGCTTTAGAGGACATTTTAGACCTTGTGGTTCATCTTCTCTGTAGTAATTTTGAGCTGTTGATGGCATTAAGCGAGTTTCAAAGGCAAAAGTTCCTACACGTTTACTCTCTTTATCTCCCATGACTCACATCAGTTGTACCAGGCCTGGCACAGCTGAACCATGATCAGTCCTGGCAGTGTTTTCTGAGCTGTTTTATCAGCACAGGGCAGCAGGGTTTAGTGAGGGCAGAGAGCAGCACATAGCCACACTTCACAGATCCCTCTGGTCCGTGTCAGCGTCAGCATATCTGCCAGGGAGCTTGGCATTGAGCCACAGCACTACTCAGCAGCTCCAGCCACTGCACTTCTGGCTAAAAACCTGCTGCTGCTGCCCCACAGGTGTGCTGGGGTCAAGCAATGGCAAAACCAGGCTCCAAATACGACCTGCTGGCCAGGAGCATCAGCTGCCTGCCTGAAGCACAAAGCCTGTAGGGAGCCAGAGAAGATGCAACACAGAATTCCCACTCTCCCATAAATTTCTCATATGCTTTGTGACAAAAATGTCACATCTGAAACTGTCACATTCCTATCTGTTCTCCCACCCCCTCCCTTGTCCTCAAAATTCCTGAGTTTTCCCTCCAGTAATTCTGCCAGCCCAGTTCCTGGGGATAATGTGCCACGGCCTATAAACACTGGAAATACTGGTGAGCATCTGAGCTCAAAGGAAAGAGTTCATTGATGTGTCTCTTGATGTTTGCATTCTATTTCAGCTGAAAATGCAAGAAATGAAACACACAGAGAAGTAAAATTACTTTGGAAAGAAAGGACATTTCTGAATCAGGTCAGTCAATACACTAACAGCCTTCAGTGTCTCAAGAGTCCAGCTAAAGAATTTTGTGTATAGATGTTTGTCTGGAAGGTCTTGCAGGCTCTTTTGATGCCTTAAGTTTTATATTTTTGGTATTTTGTGGTGCCTAGGTGTGTAGTTTTAAGCTTCATATTAAGTGTTAGTGATACCAAGGACAATTACTACAAGTTTCAGGCCCAAAATCAGAAACAATGGTAGACTGAAGAGAGAAAAGAAGAATAATGGGACTTCATAAGCTGAAACAGTAATTATACAATGAACCCTGATATGCAGATGAACCAAAACTTATAAAAATGTGAGACCTTGTGACCAGGTTTCCATTTTGTGAACATTTTTAGGTCCATCTTGGGTATAGCCCTTGCCAGCCTCTTGTAGTGCCCAAGGTGTATCCTTTAAGGCCTTTCAATAAATACCTACTTTATCCTTACCTGTCTAGCCTCTGCTCTAGGTCAGCCTTCTCAAGGCATCACTTGGACTGAAATAAAGTTCAACAGATTGCAGAGTGATTTTGGTTAGGCATGTCCATGTCACTGAGGTGGACGTTTCAGTGAAGAGCTGGGAGTCACCTGAGCACCCATCACCAAAACAATGGCACACAAAAAGGGGATAAACAGTCTGCACTGGCACACAGACAGGGCAGTGAGGCAGAAAAAGAGTTGTGTGCCTTTTTGCCACTTTTATGTTGCAATAGTTTATTTATCGAGGAAGAAATACTTGAACATGAACCTGGGGCCTAGCAAGGAGAGACTTTAACATACACCGAATTTCCTGAAGATTTTCTGCTTCTTCAGAATCTATTCCAGGACTCTCTGATAGATTCCTCCACCCTATAACATTGTCCAGAGATGGAGCTCAACCACTAAGTCTGAAAAATAAATAAACACACCACCAAATGACTCTGAGGAGGGAAGGAGGTGAAGAGATAAATGATCCACATATCTCAGGCAGCAAATGGATGTCTGAGAGACCATAAGTGGTTTACTTTGACTTGTTCACCCACTTAAGAGAGAATGGATGTCTTGAGGCTTCACTGCAGAAGGGAAGGCAGCCTGCAAGGAAAAAAGGCTGGAGGGAGCCAAGACAGTGGTGCCTCCTTTGCATTCCAGATCAAACAGAAATAGGTGTCTGCATTGCTGAGGAGGCAACAGAGAAGCTGCTACTCTCTGGCATCAACAGTTTGACTTTCCAAAGCTGCTGGAGCAGGGGAGGATCTTGGCACCAGTTCAGCCCCGTGGACAGAGGAAGGAGACTTGCATGTGATGACTGTCCCCATTTGTCATCCACTCCCAAAGATCAGCCACGGAGCAAAGTGCAGCAAAGTTCACAAGAGCTTTTACCCTGTGCAGCCTTGGCCTCAGCCTTCAAAGGCAGCAGGAAACGTCAGTGTGGGCTGGTCATGAGGGATGATGGGGGCCATTGCCCTGTCCTGAATTAAAACCCATGTCAGGGATCACGGAACAAACCCCAGCTTTGATTGATGCAGTCAGCTGAAGTGATGTCACTGGTTCTTACTGGGGCAGCGTCAGACCAGAGGAAATTCTGCATCATCAGTCCAGGAAGCCAGGGTGAGAAATTCCCTGATCTCCCAGCCTCCTTTGGATGTACAGGGACTTGTACTCTGGGCTCTACAAGAGTGAGGACTGAGGGACCTCATTAGATGTGAAAAGGAAGCTTCTCCTTGGCAATAAAATGCATTTGGTTCCTGGAAAAGTGGGTATCTAATGCAAAGTCATGCTCAGAACGAACCTACAGTTGAAGATGAGTGTAATTTAGGAACATTTTGGATGATGGCAGCTGTCCCAGCCATGATGTCTCAGCCACAGAGCAGAGCAGAATCAGTACCCAATAATTTCTCTAAAATAGGGCTCAATTGTGATTTTAAAATAGACCCACTCCCACTGATGTCTGCTGTGTCCTGCTGGGCTGCAGGGAAGCAGGATCTGTCCTGCAGCTTTTCATCCTTCCAGACTCCCTGTTTCACACCAGTCCCTGTGAGGACAGCCCTGTGCTCTGGTGAAAAACCTATCGATGAAGCACATTCCAAAAAACAAAATTATTTTTTCCCTTAAGCCCAGGAAGGTTATCAACCCCAGAACTCCTCTCCCTTCTCCCCCTTGCTTCTCCCTCCTGCCACACACACTCCTGCCCTCTCCAGCCCATGTGCTTTGTGCAGGGAAATGGTGACTTGGGGGAAAAAAAAGGAGACTGAGTCATGAGGTCATACCATTATCACATTTCTATTCCAGTGCTTTCTCTCGCTGCCTACAATTATCACTCCTTTATTCTTGTACTTGGCTTCTTAGACTTTGATCTAGTCCTTTGCTTCATGTCCTTTGATGCATTTTAGCTTACATTGTCTGTAATCTGACCCCTTGCCATCTAATTCCACCAACTTCTCACAACCCATATCAACCACTCTCTCCCCCCTTTCATCTTTCTTTTGTATAAATGTATACAGAGCTGTAACAAAGAAACTACAGTGTAGTTGTAGCACTTCCAGGATCCTTAGAAGTGCTGGATAAAATCTCTATGCATTTATTTTGCTCCTCACAGGTCATTTTGAAACATCTTTGTTTATTCCTTTTTTCTTTCAGACAAAATAAAAATGCTAAGGAAAGAAAAGCTAAATACAGTGATTTTTATTTTTTTTCTTCCTCCTAAATTTGTTATGAAAACCTTTTAAAATTATTTTTGTTGTAAACCTATCTTCAAGTTCATTTCAATGACATTAAGACTGTAGAGACACGGTACATTTTCATCATTAAATACTGGCAGACTTTGATCATGCTTACTTTCATTGAGGAAAAGGAAGGAAAGGCCAATGCTTACATTGCAAATACCAATTAGTGCAGAACTACAGTGTGTGCATATGTATTTATAAATACATATTTAGAGCAAAGAAAATAACTTGGTTTTTTGCAAAGTAGGATCTGTGGGCAAAAAATATATGGTTGTGTTTTCCAATGTCTAATGCAGAAATAGACTTGCAATTCTCCAAGGTGATTGAGGAGCCTGAAGTCTTTTTAAATCAGTGGATTATAAAACTTGACAATGTCTGAATACTTGTGAATTTTCTTAACTGCAACTTCAGGTATTTAAATTTTATTGTCAGTCAGGTCCCAAAATCCTCTAGAAATTGGATTTAGAATTCAATCAGCGAGGCAATCTTATGCACTTTTGTCCTATACTTCTGGTGTATATTTAGCAGTGTGTCGGAACTGAAGGAACAGAGAGCGAGAAGAGATTTTTTTAGATGCTTCTGCATAATCAGAATGATATTTACAATAATATTTCTCTCTCTGCTTGATAATAACAGACTTGAAGGGGAAGAAAGAGGTAGCTGGGTGCAGTTTTGCATGGTGGCTCTGACATCTAACTCAGGAGAGCTATTTTATTTTTAGTCACTGGGAAGCAGTGATGAAGGTGCCTCCAATTTTTAGTCCCTTTTTCTCCTGCAAGTTCTTTTCTGTCTGAAATGTTGCAACTCTGAATAATTCCTGGAGATAGCTTGGGAATTTTCTATCTAATAAATTCCTCCACTGCCAGCAGCTCCCAAGGATGTCAGGTAAGCAGTATTGCAGGTGCTGGGGAGGAAAGCATAACAAAAACAATGAGAACAAACTCAAATATAATCTTGAGGTTTTGCTTTGTCCTGCAGTAGCTATAGTTGGTTATAGCCACCTTTTCTTGCTGGCTGATTTCAATCTCTAAAATCACATTTTCCATAAGAGTGGGCCAAATGGTTCCTGGGTAGTTTGAACACCTGTGAACCTGGCATGCTGAGCCTCTAAATAATGCAGACAGAGCAGCTCCCTCTGCACCTCTCTGGTTCATATCCTTCCCTAGCTGGCAAAACCCTCTGATAGAGACAGTGCAGCTGGAAAATAGGTCACCTTCAAAGCTTTGTGTTTGTGCACACATATGTGTGTGGATGTGCCCTGAAGTTGAACAAATGAGTGGAATGGTTACATCCATGGGAGAACTCCAGTTTTGCCCTTCATGAAAAGCCCTGAAGGGATTAAGTGGAACATCACACATGGAAGTGTGGCAGGAGGCTGGATCCAGGGAATGGGGGGACCCCAGAGGAAGTGCTTTCCTGGACTAGAACCACTCAAGAAAGAGGAGTCCACCAGTAGATTAAGGTCTGGTTTCTGTTGGGTTGAGGTTTAGGAGTCTCACCAAGTGTGTTCATGGTTGCACATGTGCCTTCATGTACTCAAACAGAAAATATGTCTTTGAAGCAAACTGCAAGAATTCTGCCTCTGAATAATCAATTTTATTCTGTGTACAGTGGTGAACCAGCAAGTTTATTTATACTGAAGAAGTTTCTCATCCATAATTGATGACTAAATCAGCTCTGGTCTTCCCATGGTCTGCAGCTCCTCTGATGTGGTCGCTTGTGTGAAGCAGCTTTGAGTTTGGCATGGATGGTTTGCTTACAATCAATTATGCATGTGGTAGGCACAAAAGGATTGTTTAGGGGACAGGGCCAAGCTTCTCCTTCCACTTCTAAGTTTTCAGAGACAAACACATTGTGTCAGAGGACCCAGAGCTCCCATCACCTCTCTTACAGTGTTTCATTCTCTGCTACTCATGACCTGCTGCTCATTCAGTGAACACTTTCCTTCATAAAAGTGTAGTTTAGTTTTATTTTCTCTCTTCAGTGCACCACTGCCATTTCAAAAGGAGCATCATCAACCAAATGAACTCCCAAATCTATCTAAAGTTATTTAAAACCTCAGCTTTCCTTTTGGAGCATATAGAAGTCTATAAAAATATGGTACATCTACACATAGAGTGTAATAAAGTATTCTTTTACCTGGAAGTCAACGTGAGTTTTACATTTATCTTCAAAACAGCCAGAGGACTTCAGCTCCATGTAGCACGGACCCAACAATCGCTTGTTCAGATGCACATTTTGGCATGACTGCTAAAACAACTCACTTTTAGTTATGGGAGTAGAAACCCAAGTGATGGGATCTCCTGCTTCAGCAAATCCATCCACAGCTGCTCTGCCCAGCTCCTGGGACCTGTGCTGACTTACACCTCAGAGTTCCTAGTCAGAGGTCCTAGCCAAAATCTTTCCTCTGAATAATTGATGAACATATGAAAAAACAACATTTGGCTGCATTTTCAATCCAAGTCTATTTTCTCTGTACATCCATCCCTCCCTTTATGTCTACAGAGAATAGTCTTGCAAAGGAAAAATACTCCAACCAGACATGAGGCATTCCCTGTTTTCTAAATCCCAGGGTGGTTTTCTGAGCTCCTTTCCTGCTCTCTTTTGGAAGGGAGCTCTTACTCTGCATCTCAGTCCCTGTGGACCTGGAGGTCAAGCAGCATGCTGAGCTCCACAAGAGCACTGACACCAAGCTCTTTCTCTTCCTGCTCTCAGAAAGAGAGCTGAGCTGTGGCTGCTTCACAGAACTGTAGCTGAAAGGACTTCTACATGGCAATAAAAACTTAATGGCCCTAGCCATTAAATCAAGGGGTATCAGATCCTTTGATGGAAATATGAGTATGTCTAAACTGGAGGTAATCGAGGACTGAATTTGACACACATGGTGATGATGACTTGTAAAATGTCATGAGTGCTTGACCTGACATTGTGGAGACACAGCTGGCTCTCCAGGGTGGGATTGATGTGGTGGGAGGTGGTGGTTAATGTACCTTAAGAACTTGGTGAACCATTTGGAATGTTGTGATTAACATTCAAACAAAATAAAATAAGCAGTTGCTCAGTTAGGTGAGTTGGAGTGGCACATTACAGTGTCTTGTGCTTGTCATGTGAAATCTACCTTGAGTCTTCATGTTGGTGCAAATGCCCACTTTAAGGTGGGGTTTTGTTTTATATCTGGAATAATTCATTAACCACTGAGCAAAACTAGGAATGCCATAGATTTCGAATGCATATAGTCCACAAGGCTGAGATTTTTTTCCCCCCCTTTAAACAGATATAGATGCCAAATTCCAATTCCAGTTATTGGTAACTTTTTATACAAATTGCTTTAACAGCTTTGACTATCTCAGCTGTAATGAGGCAGATTAATATGACCGGGATTTAACTGTGAGAATAAGAAGGGCACAGCAAACAAAATTTTCTTGTCTTTATAGGATTCTTATTCCACTGTACCACCCAAAAAGACAGGGCTTAGCTGAGGATGTGACTTTCTAAATCAGTGAGGGATTTGATTGTCTTTGAAAGCCTCTCTGGGTGCCTTTCTCCCCACTATGACCTGTGGCTTCTGCTCACTGCTTGGGCTGCATGTTGTGGGTGGACACCAAGGGATTCTGCAGGGGAAAAAAAATGGGATTTTGGTATATTTTTTTCAGCAGAATTGGAAGGAATCCACCTTTCCACAGAGCTTAGAGCAAGGGCCAAAGCAGGTTCCACCAACAGGAGAATTAGACAAGCTCAGTGGCAGCATGGGAGGATTTTGCTTCATCCCATTGCACCTCCCCAGCTTTGAAGTGCTGTATGTGTTTATGCTTCTCAAGACCAAAAGCCTCATTTTTTCCCTGGAAAAGTGTGTGTATTTCAGCATGGTATCATTCCTCTTTCAGACCATCCAGACTTACTCTATAATTCTTCATGCTTCACAAGCAGGAGCTCATGGAACTATAAATGTGGTATTTCTTGACTAGATGGCTGATACCTAATATTTCCATTCAGAGCACTTCTGTCTTGCAAAAATCAGGCTATACATGACCCTTTCTACACACTTCTATTTTTAACATGTTAAAAAAGCAATCCCTTCTATTTTTAGGTACAGCTAAGTTCTCTAGACTGGCTGGTTCTAATAAAAAATTCCTCACTCTCTAAAGAAAACCCTGCATTGAAATCACAAATCCAGGGGAACGTCCTGTACTATTAGCAAACCTACTAAGATGAAAACCTGAGCTTCTTAGCAAGGCCTCCAAACAAAAACATTAATCCAGGCTTGAAATGAAAAACAGGCATGGGAGAAGCATTAACCCAAAAGTTTTCTACCATGTTTCCACCCTGCCATGATAAATACATAGAAAAGCATCTTCATCAGCTCAGAAAGGAAACTTTGGACATCTTCCAGGTCTCATTTTGTCTGGTCCACTTGGTCTGATTGCTCTCTGAGTTGCTGATAGCTGTTTGTCTTCTGGAGATCATAGAACTCCTAAGTTTGGAAAAGACCTTTAAAGTCATCCAAATCCATTGGAAAGACCAGAAATTATTTAGGGAACATTCTTTGAAAGAACAAACACACAGCACATGTGTGTTAACCACGGGAGGGACTCCCTGAAGCCACTTTGGGAAGGGTTTACCTGGTCCTTGGTGCTCTGTTTTCTGCAGTCTGGAGAACTGGGGGTTCCTCAGCCTGTTTGGTTGGACATCTCATGTACATAACATGGAACCACTGACTGTCCCCTCCTCCAGATTTTTCAGAAGTTGCCATTCAGGTCTCAGCTCTACCTCTAACTCCTAGTGTGACCTCAGGCAGGTCCTGGATCTGCAGTGTTTTCAAAAGTAAACTTGATAATGCAGCGTAGAAAGCTGGAGAATCTTTAAACTCCATTCATTTTTGGATCCTTAGTTGCAAATCTGTAAATCTAAGATGCTGTTATTAACTGAGCATGTACCTCAGGGAAAAGCAGCTTAAAGAATTTGTGAGCAGCTCTGAAACTGTAAGTGGAGGCACTCTGAGTGCAGAGATGGAGAGATAGCTGTTCCCCAGGGTGTGGAGCAAAGTACATTGTGTTTCCCTGTATCAAAACTGCACCTCAGGGACAGGGAATGGAGCATGATTGACAAGAGATTCCCTGTGAAAAAAAAAAAAAAAATAAAAGATCTACCCTTCTTTTTTGTGAATGTGGCCATATATATTCATTTTTCAGCTGTAAATCAAGTGCCAAGGAAGTGCACCAGGAACTGTGAGAGGGAGAGCTGCCTTAGCAGCCCTGCACACCTGGTCATGCAGGGTGAGAGGGAGGGAGAAGAGGAAAATCAAACTGAGTTAAGGCAAGTTATGGTGTCTGCATGCCACAGTGATTGACAATACAGAAACACCTGAGAGACACCAGGTGACCTGTCAGGGTATCACCTGGATGTACTCCAACTCAAGTCATTTCAGACCAAATTTTCAGAAGATGAGAATTTCTGCGAGTAGCACCTTACAATGAACACCATGTGTCTGGCATAATTATAACCAGTTCCTCACTCTGTCTCTGCACTCTCATCCTAATCAGTGCCTTCCTCCTGCTGCCCACAGCTTTCTTCCCCTACAGGGAGCTCCAATTAGAATAATTTTATTCCTTTTACAAAGGAAAGAAATCAATGATTTATATTTTTTTAAATTTTTTTTCCTTTTTTTTTTTTCTTTTTAGCCTTCACAGCATGAAGGATTGTAGCAAGGAGCAGGAAAAAATGTTCTTTTTCATTTTGTGTGGGTGAGAATCAAGGACACATATCAGAACATCTTCCCTGTTCAGGGGAAATCTGCCTGCTCCTGCAGCAATGTGTGGAGCTGACTCAAGGGAGCCCTTTGTTCCCCAAACAAAAATCATCCCAGCTGTGTGGGGAGCTTGGATTTGTGTGTTGCAGTCCACTGGGGGCAAAGAAAACACCAAAGGCATTATCCCATACCATAACTAACAGAATGAAGAATGCATAACCTGTGAGCACAAGTGGCTTTTTTCACTCTGACTCTTGGGCTGCTCAGGTTTGCATTTCAAATATCTAATTTTTAATCTAAAGGAGGAAACTGCATCTGTTACCTACCAACTTGCTAATTTTCAAGGTGTTACACACAAGGTTCACAAGAACTTGATTACAGGGTAGTCTACACTGTAATTTATAACTTCAATAAATCAGAAGCAAATAGTACAAAACACTCTTTCTAATAGTTGCTTCATCAAGGACCTAAAATGAAAAATTGTGCTGATATGAGGCTCTCCACCACTGTAACCTTTCATTTCACTTTGAAGTGGTCAGGATGTGTCCTGAAACTGGAGGGTTTGTATATTTACCCTCTGGAATTCAACATATGATTTCATATTCTTGCTCTGTCCATAACTCAGACTCACCTATGTGGCCTTTGAGGGGCATCATGAGAGCAAAAGGAGGCTGGGCACGTGTGGGAGGGGAGCTGCTCAAGGCATTAACCTGGTAACTTCTCCCAGGGCTGCAGGCTGATGCTGAAAATGCTTGAGGACTTGGCTGGCATGGAACTTGAGGGCTGGTTGAAGTGGAAGAGGATAGAGGAGACTTCCACCCCCAATTTCTTTAGCCAAAGACAGAATCAGTGGCCAAAGCTACTTTGATGATAATTTCTGCTGAAAATGAATGTGGGTAGAAGAAAGCACTAAAAGCTCTTTGCCTTAGCACCTATTTGTATGCTTAAAGAACTGCTAAGAAAAAATAATAATTCCCCCTTGTGCCTTCATCTGATATCCACACAGATCCCCTCCACAGGGGAAATAGCACCCCAAAATTGTAGTGAGATCTCCCCTGGGCAGTGTGTTGGGTCAGAGATCTCTTTATGGGCTCTGTTTCCATCCATCCCTGCCCTGGCTGTCCCCAGCAAGCCTCATGAACCTGCTCCTCCAGGGGTTTCTGGTGCAAATCCCTTGTGGCTTTGTCACCACCATTTAATGCCATGGCAACTGCAGGTGTGGGGCCAGATTTTGAGCAGGTAGCAGTGTGAGCAGTGAGGCTGGATGTGGTGCAATGTTTGGTCTCAGGAAGGAGGCACGTGCTGGCTCTGCTCTCCTGGCTCCCCACTAAACAAGGCAGCGTGGTTGGGATCTGCTCTGGCTCGCTGCCAGAGCTTTGACAGACTGCAGTGATAGAGGATGCTTGATAAGCCTTTGGAAATGAGTCTACCTGAAGGTGAGGGTTAGTGGAGGTGTTAACACCGATGCCATATCTGACATCTGCAGTACAGAGAGTCCTAGTTCTTGGCACCTGTGTTTTCCCATCAAGTAACACTCATTTGTTATCATATACACACACCACAGATTTACATAGCTCGTAGGGGTGAATCATGCATAATTGTGGCTTCTTACATGACAGTTCATATATTAACAAGTAACTTATTTGTGCTCTGTGGTGAAGAAATAGAGCAGGAGCATGTGGACCTCTGGTGTCAGAACCACATTCATCATTATCTGGAGATAAAACAGGAGTTCAGTGGTTTAAAATGAAATGGGAAAATAATTGCTGGTTTGATTTGCCTGCACCATGGGAAACATTGCTTTGATTTATGTGTTTATCTCTAGGTACCTAATGAAAACATGATAGCAACCAGGAATCCACCACTCTTATACAGAACATAATGAAAACATCAGGAGACAGGCTCATAACCATTCCCCCATGTCCTGTAGTCCCTATCTGGATGAGCACAGGAGTTTGTGTGCACAAAGAGAAGGTATTCTCCAGGAACTGGAGACCTCTACAAGCACAGGCTTGAGTAAGTCCAGTTGGCAGTGGTGTCACCTCGGGCTGGAGCTGTCACACGTGGCACTGTCCCTGAACAGTGAAGGATGGAGACTTTGCCTGGGTGCAAGGGTGTCTGGCACCTCGAGTGTCAGCATCAGCTCATTAAAGGTTATCCTACCCCAAAATGTCCCAGAATCGTGGAAAATGTATTCACAGCAAGTCCCACACCCGTCCCACTCAGGGGTCTCATTTCCCAGGTACTTCTAACGCCCCTGTCTCCTGGGGGGCTGCAGCCTGTAGGATTCCTGTAAAAGGGCTCCAAACCCACGGAGCTTTTCTTTCCTGTGAGCCAAGCAGAGCAGAGCAGGCTGCCAGCCCTGCTCCCCGCCAGGTCTGACACCTCCAGCTCCAGCTCCCAGCTCTGGATGTGGAGGGAGGGGTGGCACGGCCATGACCACCTCCCCCCTGATGAGGTGTGTGGAGAAGATGCAGCCTGCAGGACGCTTGGCCAGAGTACAGGGAGGGAAAAGAGAAAAAATTGTGGTGAAGGGGCTCAGTTCCCACAGAGGGAGGGAGAGGAGGTACCTCTGCATGTTCTCTGGGTAGGGCAGCTCTGGCCACAGTGCATAACATCCTGGGGAGTGGGACCCTTGGGGTGTTGAGAGTAGGGTTTTTAATGGGTCTCCCAGGGGCTGATGGATTTAATGGGTGAAGTAAGCCTGCTTTTATTTATTTTATTTCTTTGGCAGCTGCTGCAAGTGGAATTTTATGCATTTTTCTGGCTGTTAGTGCTTGTCTGGGCTATTTAGATGTTGAGCTACACTTGTTTCTCTCATGGTGGACATTTTTTCAGAACAACTGAGACACCTGCAATGGCATGTTGTGGTACACTTCCATTTACAAAATGATCTGGTTTAGAAATGAGCTCTGAGATGGTTATTAAGAGCTGTGTGAGCAGTGTTTGAGCAGAAGCTCAGCAGTGGATTGCAGAAATAAGCTATTATTATACTCAGCCCAGTGACCTGTTAGCCCCAAAGCACATTGTCTGCTCAGGGCTGTACCTACTCACCTGTACCTGTGAGTGCTGCAGACCCCATTTTCCCTGTCTCTTTGATATTTTCTTCTATTCTGTTGTGGTTTTTCTTGCTTTTATCATTATCAAGGTGTTTAGCTGTGTTTCTGCTGCAGGGTTGACACTGCTTTTACACAAATTAGGTGTAACTGGGATACATTGCTCAGCCTATGCCATGACCAGGTCTCCTTCAGGCCAGTGAACCTTTTGGTAGATAAACATTCCTTGATTTTAGGCCTTAATTAAATCCTAGTGTTTGAGACCTTAACTGACACTTTGCATGATTTTTTTTTCCTCTTAATTTCTCTGAAATCTCAGCTACTGGATATAGCTTTTTGTACTGTGAGAAACAAACTGACTTCCTCCTGCTGCTAATCCATGAAGAACCTGTTCTGATAAGAGGCAAAACCTTCTCTTTTATTTCCTTATAATCATCCTAGGACCAAAATGTTCCATGCAAAGTGAATGAGGACATTAGAAGTTAAACATTTGCTAATATAAATCAATTCAACCCTGTATGTGTAAAGCTTTGCTCTAGGCACAGACCTGCTATGGAGCAATGTTTCATTTTTTGTTATAATCTCCCCCTATAATTCAATTCCTCTCACCTTGCAATACTTTTGCTGCTCTCTGCTGAACTCCTTCCAGCTTGTCACTGTCTTTATCACATTTAGTTACCCAGAACACAGACTGGGCTGGACACTGAGGGTCTGCCAGCCTCTCCCAGCTGTGGCTTGGCCTCTTGGCCAGGTGAAGCATCTCACATATCTCAAAAAAAGCCTGGCTTTTCTCTGTTTTGTGCCTGCAAGGTCTCTCTGAAGGAAATCATCTCTCAACAAAATCGCCTTTTCTGCTACCTCATCATCTTACAGATTCTTAGCCAGGGTGAAACATCCATAAATCTCTTCTTCCTATCAAGATTTCTCCCTGGCTCCCTTTCTAAGATTGTGAGATGCTTTATAAATACATGAACCCGTAGATAATTTTTCCACTTCTCTTGGTAAATATCAGAATAGAGTGTGTATTTACCTCCAGACTAGGCAGTCATGTCAGCTGGCAGCCGTGGTCTGTATCTGCAGCCTCAATAAAGGCTGAGAAGGCAGAGTCACATCTATAGAGTTATATGAAAAGTTAATTGCCTTTTCTGACATTATGAGTGCAGTAACATCCAAAATAAAAGCTCTACTGAAAATTTATATTTTCTCAGTCAGAACACTTAAGAAATTGCTGTGACACTATGACCTTGTAGTGGAATAATGGTCTGGAAGACTGTCTTCCCTCTGCTGTTATGCACCACTGAATGCTACTGATTTTCATAGTTAAACATAAATGCTTGCCCTTAGTTAATTGATGTCCTCATTATGTCATACTTAACTGCAGCTTAGGAGAGTTTTTTGCCATTAACTTCTACACCAGTTAGCCTTACAGCATCAAGAAGCAGTAAAAATGAAGAAAGAATCCCCAACACAAATTGACCATCACTGTGACCACCGTATCACCATTTAAATTTGTAAAGGTCAGAAGAAAATGTTCCCTTCAGCCTGCATATTTCTCACTCTGCACATTTCATGAATACCACAGGCTAGAGTGATCTTCACAGACACCTCGAGGTTGTAATTAGCAGCAAACCAGTGACTGCCTACCAGTGCCAGTCCAAACTCTACGCTCTGGGGCTGAGGGTCTGCAAATGCCAAAGAGTTGAGGCTTCCACATAAAACTCAGGAGTTTTGAAGCTGTCTGACATTGATGTTCTCATGATAAAGCTTCAGCTCCTCACTCTACAGCTCATTTGCAGGGCTCTGTGCATTGGAATTCAAGGGTGAGGCCAAAATTCCCACAGCTTGGGCTGTGAATACTAAAGGACAGGTGGTATTCCTCTACCTGGAATGACAGACTTTGGGGTGGAAGGTGGAAGAAGTGGTAGAATGGGGTCATGGCTATGGCAGAAAATTACCAGACATCTGATTCTAGTTTTTGACCCCCTCCTACTTCTTCCAACACCCTTTTTATGGCAGTAATTGAGCTATTGCTGTCAAGTTCAGTCAGGTGTTCTCATTTCTCATGACATGAGAGGTGAACCCTCTGTTCCCAGAGCTCACTGACCTGCCTGGCTGGGAAAACCACTGAGGAACATCCTGCTCCAGAGCCACGCTGGCCAACCCTCCTCCTCACTGCTTACTTCTGCTCCTTCCTGTTTCATTCACCTCCTAATCCTCGTTAAAAGCTATTCAAAGGTTTGATCTTTGCAAGCATTTTACCTGAGGCATGATTCCATCTCAAACCTTAATCCCAATAATCTTGGAAACCAACCTGTCTGACGGACCTTCTGAAAACATCCCTGTGTAACGAGATGACACGGGCACTGCAGATCAGCCTCCTAATGAACACCTGATGCTTACACAGGGGCTCAGCAGAGATCCTGGCCCAAGGCTTCCCAGCAGAAATTCCATCTGGTTACCCTGGAGATACTCAAAATTGCATCTTGAGCTGTTGCATCAGGGTGTCGTCTATCACTAACATTTATCTTTCAAAATTCCCAGCCTTACACATCACGGTGTGTCACGTCTGGTGAAAAGCAATACTTGATTTGACTGATGTGCTGTAACTGGGGTGAGTTTATTACTCATGAAGAGCCTATTAGTCATGTTGCATCTGCCTCAGTGTGGGGAGGTTCCCGTGTGAGCACAAGCTGTAACTCCTGTGTGTAAAGCACAGCTGAGATAACCCTGCCTGTCCAGCAGGCATCTTCAGCTTTGAACTAGCTGCTGGCTGATAAAGAATATTTCAACTAATGCCCTATGTGTTAAAGTATTCCAAATAAACCAGAACAGAAACCACAAAGTCAAACTGCAAATCTTTAATCAGAGGCTGTTAGGAAATGTGTTTGAATCTAGTGGCGCTGGCCTTGTCACCCTTGTGGTTTAAAACACCCTGCTACAATGTGAAATGTCAGCCACAAGGGTATGATTTGTGATTTCAGGGTATCTTTGCCCAAAAGAAATTAAGCTGGGTTTAGTGGATTAAACATTTTGGCACAAGGACTGCAGGAAACAGCTGAAGGAAAAATCCAGCTCTGTCTGGAGGACCAGATTCTTTTCTGAAAACACATTTCTGTGAATCTGGGAATACCATCAATGATTGATTTTTTTATTTTTATTTTTTTTTCAACTTTATTCTAGACCCTTCCCAACTGGGATATTAACAGGTTGTCAGAGGAATATGTATTACAATTCTGCAAATATATACTGAGCCCAAATGAAGATGTTCCAATGGTTAACCAGCACTGGTTAAAAGCAGATTCTTATTTTTCCATTGGATTTAACAGGATTTGATATCCAGTTGGAAATTTTTGGCTGTGTGGAAGCTGAACCCATATCACATAGCACTGGATCACACTTTTCAGTAGGGAAGGGAAAAAAAGGAGAGAGGAAGGGGGTGCTATCTGGATATTTGTTTTTTATCTTATTTTTTAGTAAATTTTTTTGGTTTTTGGTAAAAACTCCTACAGTCTTGTCTCTAAACAGCACATATTTTTACAGCTGAGTAGCACAAAGAGCTGTTCAGCCTCTTACAAGAGGTACTGATTTGACTGAATGGTGTCTGGATGGAAAGCAGCGCTCACATCGTGCATTACCCATCCTTTTCTGCAGCCCCCAAAGAGGATGTGTGCCCTTTTCCCATGGCCAGCACTCTGACAGGAGCTCAGCTCTGTCTCTCTGGGGCAGGACAGGCCATTAACACTCATCCTACCAGGAATCTTGTGTGGTTCTGTTCTGCTGCTGGCAGTTTTGAGCTGGTTTTGTCATCTATGAACCTTTGAAAGGAAGCAAAACTTCACCTTAGTGTTGATTGCTTTCCAAATTTTTTTTTCGGAAGACATCACTGCTTGCACACCTCAGAAATCATAATATTAAACTAGTGTCACATCATTTACCAGCAGCTCTGTGCTCTTATCCCTTTTGTGATTTATTCTGTCCAGTCATATATCCATGTCTTAGTCATCCAGGGATGTAAAGCCCATCCCAGTGATTAGAAAGTTTCCTATTATCTCGCCTGGCTTTAGATGATGCTGTCAAATTTTGATCTGGCTGCTGTTCAGGCCATTGGAAAAACCCTTGTTGATTGGAGGGAGGCAGGATTAAGGCTGTCTATTGTGCTGGGGAGGGAGGCACTTCTGTGATGCAATGTGACCTTTTCTTTTTAGAACTCGATCTTTAGCTCTGCCTACTTGGCAATTCCTAGTCAGTGAGACAAGTTCATCCTCTCCCTGTTTTATGAGGCCATCTGGGAGGATGTTGCTCTCATAAGCACTACCCCTGTAGCAGCTCCATCATTCTGAGCTGGAAATTCTCGTGCCAGATCTAAATGTGGGGAAACTTTCCCCTGCAGCTTGTGATAAGTGGTTTAACCTGGCAAGGCTGATGGGAGGGAGAATCTGCCAGAAAAGCTTTAGAGTGTCTAAAGAGGAGAGAACTTGGATCCTTCTGGCCCTGGAACCTGGGGATATGGGATGTGTTTTCTCCACAAATTGCTTTCTTATCTCTCCTGATCAGTGCCTGGAGGCCAGGTACTCCTCCTGCACAGGATGGTCTTCATTTGCTGCACCCAGGATTTCTCCTTAACTCTACATCCAACAACCCACTCTACCTCCTTGCTTTATTTAATGGAGAGACATCACCCCACCTCCTGATCCAGCTCTAATTAGGACAGGTGATGGATGTCCTGTTTCCCTAAACCTGTCCTTACAGATTCTCCCAGCTGGCATTGCAGTTACACTGCTGGAGATTGGTGTATTTAACACCTTTATTTGGGGGGTGCTGATGACGCACTAGGTGAACTATTAACAGGTATTTTTGAATTTTGTTTTGATTCTTAGAGTAAAGTTTCCCACCTGGACTCCTGAGGCAGGATGTGCCAAGTCTGGCAGATTATTCAGACGCTGTGCAGTATTTCAGATAACAGCTCCTCCATCTGACTTCACAGATCAGAAAATATGTGCTTTCCTGTGTCAGCTTTAAATCTGAAAACTTGGACTCATTTCTGAGCCCTGCCAGTGACACCACTAACCCTCAGACAAAGAGGTTTTTTTGGGTGACAATCATGGTGCCATTTCTTATACTCTGCAGAGCTCCAGTTCTTGCTTTGGGTCCCCATTCTGTTGCTATAATTGCAATATCTTATGCTTAGAAGTATTTACATTTTGCTTGTAGGGCTATAAGATGACTGGCACTTAAACCAGCTTAGTGCATGTTTTTCAGTGTTTCTTGTAGTAACATATGAAATTGAGGTGAATTTAGTTTTCCCCGAATCAGAAAATGGACAAACCTTTTTAGAGCATACTGTAATTTGAGCAGTTCTTTATCTTTTCATAACACTTCATCTCGAGACTAATGGACTTTTTGGAATGAAGTTTTTTGTACAAGACCCAGGACAATAACAGGTTGGAGATTGATGGCAAAAAATGCAGGCTGTTTCATAAAAGATAGGATTATTATTTGGTTTGTGCTCCAGCCAGATTTTCAATTCATGAAGAACTGAAACTGGCATTGGAGGCTGTTCTGAATATGTAACAAATATTGAATTTATCTGCTGTCCTTGTTAGTAAAACAAATAGGGATGTTCAGAAGCTGCACATTAGTGTGACACTCACAGAGGATCCTAAAATTGCCATGTGGCATTCTGAAGGTGAAAAGTGATCAGAAATAATAGGGTGGATTCTCCAGTTTGAAAAAAACCCAAAAACAAATGCAGCACAAAAAAGCCTCTTCCTTCCTCCCTTCTAAAAACAAAGCCAAAATTCACCTATTCAGGAAATCTCACATTTGACAGGATTATTGCATAAATGACAAACTGACAAGTTTTGTCCCTCTTTACTTGTTCCAGCCTCACATTTACTTGCTAATTCATGCAAAGTTTTTCCAAGTGTTTCGTACTGGAGGATGTTGGCTCTTCTCTGAAAAGCAGTTTCTCAACCAGCCTATTTCCTCCTTCAGACTCGGTGATCTGGCACGAGGGAGAGAAACTCTGCTTGCTGCAGCCCAGGCCACAGGAGGAGTGAAATCAGAACCTCCCCAGCTGGTGTGATTGCTGCCTTCTCCATGGCACTCCTGCATCCCTCTCTTCTTCTCTCACCTTCTTCTGTTTCAAGGGAACGCACAAGGTTTGTCCCTGACACAAAGTACAAGGGGGCAAAGAAGTGAAATGCTTAATTCAGGAGCTGGTAGCAAATTATTCTCAGGGGTAGCAGTGCTCTGCAGTGCTTCCCATGGCAGAGGTTCTCCCTCCAGCTCTCCAAGGGGCTGGAGGGTCACGTTGCATTCCCTGCAGTGCCCTGAAGGTCCTGCATCCTCTCAGCCAGGCTGGCCCTACCTGTACAGCCCATCAGCACATTCCTGGCTGGACTTGAGGAGAGCCACTTGAGAATGGCTGTAGATAGTCAGTGCCCCTCAGGAATGTGCTAAACAAGCTCACTCCCCTGTGCTCTGCAGCTGTCTGTCTGCAGATCCTGGTTTCCAGCCAGGCCAGTGGGGAACTGTCGTTCCCTTGACCTGATTTAGATCCCACTTAACTGCCCAAATTCACAGACATGAACCAAGAAAAACACTGACATGTACTTGCCACAGAGGCAGGGACTGACAGGTAAAATCAGGCCATCACAGAGGTGTGGACTGATGTCTAATGGCTCATTTCTGCTGGGCAATCAGAAACATTTGTATCTCTTGATACCTTATCTTTTCCTTACCTCTTTTCCCCCTCTGTTTTAAAAGAGGTCTGAGATGCACTCCTGATACCTGCCTTCCTGAGAGGGGTGGATTAACAATTATATACTGTGCTGGTCAGCCCCTTTCTTCACACATTTACTTCTCAGGCTCATAGAATTGTCTTCTAGCACTCACCAGTGACCCTCCTTCAGCCTGAGTTGTTGTTTTTTCTCACAAGCACCCTGATCTTTGGCCATCCTGGCTCAGGACCCCTTCCCACTGAGCTGGAGGCTCCTCTGCTCCTGCACTGGGACTGTGCCTGCCCCTTTACACCTTTGTGTCAGCACATGGAAAAGAGACAGCAATGCAGTAGCTGTGCCTTCAGTGACAGAGTGCTGACTGGATGGGCTTACACCAAACTAGAGAGTGGTCATGGCCATATTTTTTCATGGAACTTTAGCTAAAGACTCTTTTTTGGCTGGATTCTTCCAAGAATCCTTTCTGTAAGGGTCACTGAAAACCCAACCCTTTTCTGCTGGATTTCACTGTTTCATTAAATCCCACTGTCCATCCCCCAAGCTGTTGAAAGAGCTGTGTTTTCTTGTATTATTATTCTGCATTCAATTTCAGGTGTTTTTTGATTCTGGCACTTCAGTTTGGGGACAGCTTGACCATGCAGAACTTCTGTTCTGCAGTTAATGAGTAATGCTTGCTTGACAATGAAACCCAGACTGCAGTACTCTGGACAAAAACCTGGATTAAAAGAGGAGTTTCTGAGTGGCTTTTAAACAAAAAATTTTAGCATGGAGATTCTCAACACAGTTTGTTCACATTCTCTGCATCCTTCAGACCAGTTTCTCCATCATTTGGATGCTTCACTTGGCTTTTGCAGAACCCTGATGTGGTTTTTCACTCCCCAGGTCTTGCATTTTCTACTTGCTTAGAGAAAAAGAATGTATGGCACAGAAACAATTTGGTAAGATTCTGCTATATTAAAAACCAGTGTTGCATTTCCATCTTTCACTTAATATTTCTATGTCCAGCTTTGGTCAACAGAGACTCCAGATTCAAGTGTGTTAATGGCAATATTTATTTAGCTATCAATGTAACCCTTTGTTTTCATAACCTTGGCTTGATCATTAAGATCCCATAGCTAATGAAGTTCAAAATATTTTGTGGTGTCAGACAAAGCTAGGAGCAGAACAGCCTGATCAATACCTTTCACTGATAATTTTACTCCAAACCTGTGTTTTGAACATGAACCTTCAAAAAAATTTTATTTGCCAAGACAAACGGTGTCTGTGCACGGTTATGTTTTCACAGTATTTTAATTCCAGTGAATCAGTACAGTAAATATTGATGCACTGTTTTGCCTTCAGTATTTTTGGACTTCTGTCAAATTAATTAAATAGTAAATAGCAGAGTGGATATCCCAGCACACTGTCCTATTAAATGCTAAGCAAGATTAGAATGTCTGATAAAAAGGTCTTTATGCTCCTGCAAATAAAGGAAGGACATGGTGTTATAGCAGCCTTTGTTGGCATTTCCCAGGTGGTTTTCTGAAGTGAACATTTACTTTGTGTTCTTTAACAGATGAGAAAGCTTCACTGCTGTGATTGCATCCAACATACTTTTATAATTATCTTTCCATCCTCGGTGTTTATTTTCTCCTTTTTCACTGTGATTCCTCCAATTCACAAGGTTTCTTTTCTTCTTCTTCTCCTGCAGAACTGAAAGAGACACCCGTAGGTTGCTAACCTCCATCTGTGGTGGTGTCTGCAGAGTTTGCAGCTGCTATTTATCTGCCTGCACATGGATCACTGGGATACTCTTCACCCACACGGGAACGAGCTGTCCCCTTGTCCTTATCCTGTTAAAACCTTTTCTGGCTGCAGAGAAAGCCAGGCAGAGGTGATGTGTGCAGGATCTGGCTGTCCTGGGGGCCAGGTTAGCAGGTGTGTGTCTCCTCCAGGGCTGGGAGTGAGCACACACATCCCAGCAGGCAGGAGAGGTGCTGCTGCCACAGCCCTTCCTTCTGGGGAGCGAGGCAGCAAAACACCAAAACACCTTGTCTGCATTGGCCAGCAAACCCTGCAGGCTGTTACAGTACAATGTTCACACTTTCCAACCTATTTATTGACTGCATTCCCGGCCCTGCAAGCATCTGCTTCAGCAGAACATGTGGCCAAGGAAACAATTGAAATCCATTGGATTGTACGGGCTGGTTTTCAAAGTGGAGCACCTGGACACTTCCATTTCACTTTCTCATTTATCTGTGCACATCTTAGCTGCTCATCTTTTTGTATTGATTTGCTTCTGACAATATAGAACTCCAGCTCTGGCTTTGCATCTCTGACTCCACCAACTCTGAAGATTTAAGTGCTTTAGTGCCAGGTTTCTGCAAACTTGCACTTTCCCCCCTGTGTGTGTATAAGAATCAGTGTTTCAGCTTTTAGTGCAACTTGCAAGCAAAACTGAATCCATATTGGTACTGAAGGATGAATTGGCTTTTACTGACAGATACTTAAGCTCACATTCATCACATCTCAGCGTTCTCAAGTAAATTTTTTTCATAAAAACAGATTGAAAGCTTGACCCAGATAGACTTCACAAGAAAGTTTGTTGTCACCGGGAACTGAAAACAAATCTCATGGAATATGAAGCAGAGTTTTAAATAGATGGCAGTCTGTATCAGTAGAGGTTTGGAAAATTTGGTTTCAGTATCCTGGATTATCCAATTATTCTTTTTTTTTTTTGAGGGTGGAATACCTGGAAAGCAATCTGCTTTGCAGAAAGGTTATAATAACTTCCATGCAGAAGTATAACAGGGCACATGCTCTAGCAGATCCAGGTCTTACACAGTGGTTCTCCTTAGGAGATAGAGTTTGATGTGAACATTAGGAATGATCTCTTACAATTTCTGTAGGTCTTAACCCCCTCAGAACTCCTCCTGATTTAAAAGAGAGGTCTGTGATCCAAATCTGAGTGAAGCTTCCCCTCTCACACAGGAGCTCCTTCCCCATTGTTCAGTTCAAGCAAGGCAAATACCTCAGCAGAGCCTGTTTGAACATGCATGTTCTTAAAGAAGGGAACACAAAGCAGTCTGACATGGTTTGTTATTTTCTTTTGCAACACTGGATACGTCTGTGCTCCCTTTCCCATTTTGTTTTCATTGCCTTTCTTTTTCCACGTGAACTGGTTCAGGAGGGAGCAGGAGCAGCCCTTCAAAGGCAGGCACGGTGTGTGATGGGGTGACCTTGGGGATCTGCCTCTGTCACTGCCCTCGCCACCCCTCGATAAACAGCAAGGGAAATGGATTTACAAGATTGTAGAAATCATTTCATTTCCTCTTCTTCTATCAGCACAGATGGAAAGCAGGGCTGTATCTAATCTCAGTCCAGAATCAGCTGGAGCTGGACTGATAGTGAATGAAGACGGCAAAGGCAGCAGACCCATAAATTTACCGAGCTGTAACTTGAGTTCTGTGAGCTAATAAGACAGAGCTTTTCAGTAGTTTATGCTTAAGGAAGATAGAGATACAAAGACATTTATTTTGACATTCCATTTCTTTAAAATACTCCCTAGTCCTGCACCAGATGTTATATTTCCTGACATTTCTGGTTTAATTCTTGCTTTAAAATATTTCTTCTAAATATGATCTAACAGGGCTAAAGCCCTTGGCTCTTCCTCAGACAAGCTGTATGGGTGAGAGCTCACCAACATCTCACTACCAACCCTATTCAATAGGATTTGCCCAGATGGTCCTGAAGTTTGTCCCACAGGCATCTTTTAACTTCATCTTTTGGCTTTCTTCCTCTCTTTCCATCTTCTTCTTCTTCTTCCTTCTTCATCTTCTTCTTTCTTCCTTCTTCTTTCTTCTTCTTTTTCCTCTTCCTCTTTGTTTCCTTTTTCCTATTTCTTATTTTTAAAAATTATTATTATTATTATTATTATTATTATTATTATTATTATTATTATTATTATTATTATTATTATTATTATTATTATTATTATTTTATTTGTCCCCTGAGTTTTTCCTGCAGCATTTGAAAAATTCCAAAGGTTCAGTGATGCCAATGTAGTGCTTTGCAGGCAGCCAACTGCACTTCCAGGCTGCCCAGGAATGTATCTGACCACATTTGGCAGCGCTGCTGCTAAAAGGAACTATTAAGACTTGTTGAGGACCAGGACTGAATTGCCCTCTTACCTTAGACTGTGGTTCCTGTGATTTGGGGTTAAGTGGAGGGGGATGTCAAGCATGGCCTTCAGGAGTAAATTGTTGAGTTGGACATTTTTTCATGGAGCAGGGTAAAGGAGCTGCTGCAGAGCATTCCAGTGAAGATATTAAGGGGACACTTAATGTAATGTGTAGCTCCTACATGTGTTCATTCATGCACAAAAACTCGATTAGTACATCATATCCACAATGTAGCCAATGTCTCCCATCAGCAAGGGCTTGTCTGACACATTTCTGTAAGGATGAAGAATCGAGAATCGTGTACAGGAAAGATAAATGTGTAAAAGTAGCAAGAAATATCATTACTTCTGGGGGGCAAAAAAGCCTCTCTGTATTAACTAGCAAACTGCTGAAGCATGAAGAAATCAGTGTTACATCTGCTTTGTATTCATTACTAAAGGACTGGGTTGAAAATTAATATATAATCACCCCTATGAGTTTTATAATGGGATTTTTAATGTGGAAACTCTGGAAAAGCATTCCAGCCTGTAGGTACCTTATAGACACATGAATTTAAATTCAGAATTAACATGCATTGGAAATTAACACTGTTGCTTTGTCCTTTTGCTGCCTGAAAACACCAATTAAAAAACAAACAAACCACAAACCACTTGTGCAGATGATGTTCTTTGCATGGCCTGGATGCTGTTAATCCAAATCCTAGTAAAATGCAAGAATAAAAAATAAGCAGCTGTTTACCTAGTTAGGAAAATTGCTGTACAGGGAGGGGGATATCTCCAGTTTTCTTTGGCTGCTGGAGAGTCATGCATCATTTAAATCCAGCAAGAGTTACACCAGCAAGGATAATAATTCACCTGGGAGCAAGACGAAGGTGACGTGGGAGATTTGGGGTCCTTTGTGGCTCTGAAGCAGTCTTGGGTGACTTCAAAACAAAACAGCTGAGACAGAGAGCAGAGGCCCTCAGGAGTCTGGCATCCTCAGGCTCTTTTAAGCCATTAGACTGCAGGAGTTGTAGTGCCCTTGCAATTCAAATAAACCCTGGTACATTAACGTGCAAACAAAGCTTTTTGATGCTGAGGTTAAACTAACTTCCTTTCAGAAGCTTTAAAGTTCCACCTTGTCTTAAAAGAAAAACACATCACATACAGACTTGAGAGGTTTTGGTAAAAGCTGCAATGTTTTCCTTCTTTTTTTTTTTTCTTTAACTCAGTTGTATTTGGAAGAAGAGATACTTGTAAAGAAAGAAAGGCTAACAGGTGTCAGAAACTTTCAAGTTAGAAAAATATGAGTTGAAAAGGTGCACATGGGCTCTGTCATGAGTAAGTTTGTCTTTCTTATAACATCCAACGTGCCCATTGTTTGATGCATAAATTCATTTCTGTATGTGAATCTATACAATAAACTTTTTCCCCTCCAAAGGTCTCCAATTACCATAATATTTCTTTAAGAAATATTTTAAAGAGCGTTGTAAAGAGCATTACTGTTCCTGTAAGGAAGCGTTCCCCTTACACCACTCTGAGTCAGATTTCTCCTGCCTGCTCCAGTTCCTTTCTGGCTTTTGAGCAGCAGGTAGGAGCCAAATATCCAGCAGATCTCTCCATCTGATATTCATGGGATGTTGCAGGGGAAGGAAATACAGAAAACAGGATATGGCACAGTCAGGGCCAGCGGTACCACATTAAACCAATGCCAGTTGTTTCCAGAGGAGTGCAGAGGTGTCAGGGCTGATTTTACCTGAATTCACCAGGTTGTAGAATAACATTATTTTATTGCAAGGAACTGGAGGCCTTTGAGGCTCCCAAAATCGATGCCTGGGGCTGTTGGCTGGGCAGGGGCACATTCTGGCTCTCAAGGCCCAGCATTCTTACAAGGCACTGCCTCAGTCAGTGCTGCTGTGCTGGTTTCCAAGTTGTTCCATCCCAAAGGAGTTGTTGTGCTGCTGCAGAGTCAGAAAAAGAGAGATCTAGCATAAAACCAGCCCAGGAACCACAGAATCAGAGCTGGCATGTGGGGCATTCTCCCTCTTTTTCTTCCTTCCCCCTGCCAGCAATGATTGCATGGGGACACTCCCTTGGCTTTGAGCTTTATTGTACAGGTAAAGAAAAAAGGATTGGTAAAAGGCTGGTAAAAGAAAAATGAAAGGTAAAGTCTAGTGCTACAGTTTTGTCCCACTCTGTGCCTTTAGCTCTCCTTTCTCCAGGATTCTGCATCAAACTGCCCCCATCAGACAGATATTAAAGTCAATCTAGAGCAATCTTGATCCCCAGGGAAGCCAGTGGGGAATTTTGCTTCCTTTCCAGCAGCTTCTCACCTCTAATGCAAAATTTGGGGAATATTCATTTTCCTGCTTTGCCTTTCAACAGCCACAATTCTTTTCACTATCTGTCAGCAAAATCACACAGCACTCATTTCTGGTCCAAATTTCAGACATCTCCCCTTAAGACCCTAGGATTTCATCAGCAATTAGAGCTTTAGAGACCTTTTGTCTTAAGTGACTATTACTGCAGAGTTTATTCTAAAACTTTATCTGGCCTTACCCAGCCCATATACATCTGGACTGCATTCCAGGAATGCCATTCCTTCTCCATTGTTTCTCTTGTGTTTTTATGTAACTATTCGAATGCAGAGATGCACTCACTTTTACATTGTAGACATGGTTTTAACTGGCACAGCAAACATTTCCCTACACTTATCTTTAAAAAAAAAATATATGTAAAAGATAATCTAATCTTAAATTTAAAGTTTAACACAAATACAGGGAGAGATGACAACTTGTGAAACTATTTATCTCTAAGACATGCTAACATGGGTGATAGGACAGAGTACACATTATTTCTCAAATGGGGAAAAATGAATATTTAAGACCTACTTAGAAAGTTCTGCATTGCTGTTGACAGCACTATTGTGTCTGAAGAGGATCAAATAGAGCTCATTGAATAATTCATTAAATGCATTTTGCAAAACTGTTCAAAATGTTTGTTTAAATTATTTATCCCATTCAATGTGGTAAAACTCAGAGGGATGAGCCCTCCCTAAAACACTGCAAATGTTTTACTGTATTTCCAAAACAGAACAGCCATCCTATAACCATGATAATAGCTTGATGCTATTTAACTTGCCCCCTTCTGAAAGGAAACCTGATTTATCAGCACCATTTGTCAGGTCTGGAGAGGACACTTGGCCCTGTGCAGGGCTGTAAATGGGTTGTGGAAAGGTCTGGGTTAGCACATCCAGCCCTCTCAGGGTCTGAGAGAGTGAATGAGCTTCAGACAGGGGTTGCATTATCCCAGCAGTGCTTTCCATGGGCACTGACTGATGGGGCAATGGCACAGGGCTCTGGTTTTTACCTCCAGCTTTGCCCATGAGCGTGGCCACTCACACAGAGCTTTGTGCTCAAACCCCCGAGGAGCCCCGAGCCCTCCCAGAGCCCTGAGCTCCAGAGGATGTAAAAACCCTCTGTGGACTGGCAGCTGCTCTTCAGGTGCACAAAAACATGTGAGCTTCAGATTTCAGAGGTGCTCTCAGCCAGTCCAAGCTGCACTTCTCTGATTTTCTGGTGATGCCTGGTGCACGTTCAGAGAACACCCTGAGTGGAAAGGGGTGGCACAGTAATGCCTCCATGTACCCCCAGCAGCAGGATAAGGAAGAACAGCATCAAAACATGACATTTAAGAAATGCAAAATACACCTAAAACAATTTCCCATCCCCTCCCTGTATATTGATATGACCTGAACTAAAAATTTATGAAAATACAGATAAATACATTTGGCTTGTCAACACGATGCTCTGCTTACCCCCATCTGACAGATCCATCTCAGCCTGGTAGAAATTTTCATTTGCCATCTCTGAGAAAAAATAACTCTCAGAAAACTGAGGAAAAACTGATTGCAAAGTGGATATTAACAGGGACACACTGCTTACTGAAATTCTTTTAAAATACCACTGGATGTTCTTGCAAGTGAAAGAGAGGGCTATAAATATTCGCTGCAGAAAGAAACCAAAATAAAAATTAAATGCCTGAAATGCAGCAAGCTCTTCACTTACATAAGGAGCATCAGTTTTGCAGTGGGTAATTCTGAAAGGTGATTTTTTCCCCCCTCTCTTATTCCCTTATTTTTTTTCCTGTTTCAGAATGTCCCTTCATTTGTATAACATTCTCTTTCCTTCTGTCTTGTGCTGCACTTTCCTATATGGCTGTCAGAATGTACATGCCATTAAATCAAGAAAGCTCTGTAAACTGCATGAGTTTGCACGACCAAGAGATTTCTAAAGTCCCATAGGAGTGGTAAGAACACTACAAATATTGAGTGGTCACTGTGCTGCTGCCTCTAAACAGCCTGGATAATCTTTTTTCTTTGAGTTGTTACTTTAATATTTAGCTTCATGGCAAATTGAGCAGCAGGAGCTCCACTCAGAATGGGTTCCAAGCCTTCCCAATGGGTAAGGTGCCATCAGAAATATTCCTGTTTCATTCAGTTTTTATCTGACTGAAGGGAAATGCAGAAAAAGGTTGCATCCTTGGTACTAAACAGCCCTTGGTCAGATACAGCAGCTTGTAAACCCCTCCATTTGCTGCTTGCCTGACCAGTTTTACTGCTGGTTCTGCTCATAAATGTCTGCCAGGTTAAGCACTTTTGAATAATTGTCTAATTGTTGTCAGATGCTCAGCAGTGGCTCAAATACTGGTTGTACATACACCAACAAGCAGGAGGAGATACTCCCCCAAGTAAAGATTGCTATTTATTCTCTGCTCCATCAGCAGACCAGACTTTCTGCAGCTTCTTCCCCAGGGTTAAAGCCAGCCCAGGGCAGAGTTTTCCTGTCCTGCAGCCTCAGCTGAGCCCTGCCTGCTGAGCAGGGCTCAGGGTCCCTCGAGAAGGGGAAATGAGCTGCCCTGCAGATGATTTTAACCTCTGCCAACATCTGCAGTGTTTGGGGCTCAGGCAGGGCCATCTGGAAGTGCCTCGTACCTGGGTGTCCCCTCAGTAAATGCATGGGCCTGCTTTGCTCTGAGAAATTAAATAGGGAAGAATTTGACTCTTTTCTTTATGCTAAAATTCCCAGGCTGTAGCCACTCCACAGAGTAGCTCCACATTCCCACTGTCCTCCCACTCGCTTCAACAGTATAGTGGAATAATTTAGAAGTACTACATGTCTATGAAAAACCTATGTAACACCTTTAGGGGAGCAAGAGCACAATTTTTGCTCAAAATTCCTTAAAGATCAATTAATTTCTGACTCATCCCTTAAAGCTGGGTGGACTGGATCAATAGTGTTTTGCTACAGGATATTTTCCCATGCTCACTTGGTTTTTTTCTTACTTATATAGAAGCATGGAAAGGCTGGAAGGGGCCTCAGGGGTTCATCTACTTCATCCCTCTGCCCCAGGGGAGGATTACTCTCCCCCTGTACTCTGCTAGCAGTTTAAAAACCTCTAATAAATGGAACTTCACAGCTTCCCTAGACAATCTTTTCCAGTGCCAGTTACCGTTGCCATTGGAAGGGTAAAATTGCCATTTTCCTAATGCAAATGACCCAATGCAGGATGTCCCTTGCTGCCACTCCTGAACAATTCTTCTTGTGATGGAAAAGAGCAAGAATTTGTGACTTCCACCCCTGTAGCTCTCTCTATACTTGAAGACTTTGTCTCCTCCAGACTAAGCAGGCCTCAAACTCCAGTGATCCTCGTTTTCAAGACCTTTGGTCACCCCTGCTGTCCTCTGGCCAGTGGCCCACATCCTTCTTAAATTGTACTACTAAAATAGGACAAAGTTTTCCAGCATGGTGTGGGTGGAAATGGTTTGGTGTGGCTGTACTTGTTAGAGACAGGACTCCTGGGTACCACACCTCAAGTGCATTTGTTGTAAAACAGGGACACTCCTGACACTTAACTGGTGATGCCCTATAAACCTCAGGCTCTTGCAGGGAGGACTGGTGTGTTGATGGTCAGGAACATCCTGCATTTTTGCAATCAATTATTTCTATTTATTTCAGGAAATTCTATTTGTTCTTATTGAGTTTCATCCTTTCTTGGCCATTCCCCAAACTATAAGATCTTTATGAATTTCCAGCACATTGCAGACTTTCTAGCTTGATGCCATCTCCAAATTTATTAAGCATATCATCTAGCCAATTGTACCAGTTATTATGTAATGTATTTAAAGATCAGTAACAGACTTTTTACAATTTCCTAACCCTTGCACTTCTCTTCTAAGAGTAAGCTGTAGTTAGGTCTTCCTGAGAACAGCTTTTCACACTTTGTGTTCCCATCTTGCATAAGTTTATTTCAATCTGTTTCTCCAATTTGCTTGTAAGAGTACCACAAGGCACTGTCAGAATTTCACTGAAGTCAAGGTATATAGCCTGGAAGATTTAAATCTCTTACTTATAAGAGGTTTATTTATTTCTATTTTTCTGTAGCACACATGACCATTTTTGGTTCCAGAATTGGTCTTCTGAGCTCAGACCTAAAGCTCTGCCCCCAAAATCATGACTCTGCCAAGATGCCTAAAAATGCACTTAACTATAATTCTGCTGCAATATTAACATTTTAAATCCACACATTTAATAGAACTATCATTAATCTGTCCATCCTGAAATAAATCATTTGCCTAATTAAGGGTGTCATTGAAATACTGAATTATTCCATTTCTTCCCTCCTTCCTCAGCACAGTTAAATGTGGGGGGCCAATTCATGGTTGCCCAGGAGCCCTGAAAACTCTTCCTGGCCTCAGGTCCAACATGTCACAGGGACCAGAGGGACCAAGGGGGTTTAGGGGGAAGCTGTGCTGATCCATGGCAATGGGAAAATATAAAGGTGAACAGCATCTCACAGCCAGCCTCCAAGCTGGAGAGATTAATTGCACTCAGTGAGACTGATTTGATTACTTGGTCCCCTGAGTAATAATGGGTTTCCTGAAGACTAAAGGGAGTAACACAGAAAAGTCAGAAAGAAATATGGGGGCATATTAAAAAGTAACTATGAAAGGGAGAAAAATATATATGAAACCACAAGGCATGTAATTAACTTAGCATGGGACTAGATTTGTTTGCTTAATTATTCTGTGCAGCTTCATAAAGCTCTGAAGCAAGGTCATAAGTGGCTTTAAAAAACCCCCAGAATTGATTTTAAGAAAATATCATTAAATTTGTGAATGAAAATCCTGGTCTTCTTAAGGTCAATGGCTCCTCTTGGTTCATTCATGCTGGGATCTCTCCTTATGCTGAGTGTGGAGTTCTTGGCACTTTGGGAAGCATTCACATGGCTTAATTTAGGAATTCTGGCTTAGGTATCCTGAATTGCTCTCTGGAGGCTGCACTGGCACTACAGGGAGCTTGGTCCTGGGCTAGACCTAAACTTAGAATATGTCAATGATCTCTTCTGTGCATACAAATCTTAAAAGGAAAATATTCTGCCACTGCCCAGTGCCTCTGTGAGATTGTGTGTCCCACAGAGATGTGGCACAGTAAACAGGAAATCAGGGAGGCAGCTCGTGTTTCCATAGATATGGTAAACGTCAAATGCCACTGAAAAGGTGCTATACATAACTTTGTTACTTCTGGGGAAAATGAAATTCATGGAGAAGAAGCATAGCTTGACAAGCCAAAGAATCTAAACACAGGTTGAGTATACACAGCTCTGCCAACAGTGTTTTCCATGAGGGAATCTTGGATTTCTCTGCAGTCTTTATCTCCTCATGGTGGCAGAAGCCTTACACATGGGTGATGATGTGAGCACTTGGAGGTGCTGCTTCTTGGGGAGTTCCCCAGTGAAAGCAGCATGCCTTGTGTGGAAGTGTGGCACTAAATACCAGGTCACATCCTTGGAAACTGGGAAAAATTAGTGACTCAGGATGGGAAATGAATGTTATCCTCAGAGTTATCTTACAGAGGAGAGAAGACCTTAAGCAAAGAGAAATGAGGCTGAGGAAGGGGTGAGCAGATGGGAAAGCCCTGTGCAGCTGGAGAGGCTGCAATCCCCCTTGAGGACTCTGACCAAGGAATGATGAGGAGCGATCAAGAAACCTGCAGGTGCTCTGATGTTTTGTTAGATCTGCATATTTCTTTCAGTGTCTGGCTCGCAGCAGAATTGTGTTGCAAAGTCCAGGTGTTTCGTGCTTCAGCTGTTGCCTGCATCTGGAGAGGTGAGCTGGGATCCAGGGAGTCTGCAGGACCTGTGGGGGATGACAACCACAGGGAGGGGGGATTGGGAAAGAGGGGGCTGCCACTGGGCTTGGTGTGGCACCTCTGCTGTGAGACAGCTTCTGCAAAGGGGAACAGAGCCTGTAAAGCCAGAGAGATCAGATGGGGATGTCTGCAGAGCTACTGAAACTGTCATTAGAAGGTGGGGCTGGCCCTGAAATAATGCACTGGTTTAAATCAATGAGCAGTGGAGCCCACCCCACTCATCCCTACGCAAACATGAAAATCTAAGCACTAAAACAGGTGCTAAATCCTTCAGAGAATCTGTATTATTCATTGCTCAGAGGAGACAGACTGCATTTGTATGCACACATCAGGAGATGTGGGGGTCCAAGGGATGCAGCATCAGTGCTGCCCCAGTGAGCATGGGCACAGCGAGGGATCCATGGTGCTGTGGGCTGTGCTGAAACCTCCTGTCAGGGGCTGTTCATCCAGAATAATGCCTTGGCAAGGGCTCACTGCTTTGTCAACACTTGGCTCTGCAGAGGCTGAAGTCAAATCTGGCCTTGCCCTGTTTTTCATACCAACACCAACCTCGCTCTCCCTTCCCCTTCCCCCCTGCCACTGCCTGGGTGAAGGTGTGCAGGATCTCTTGCTGGAAATCCTGCTCTGGGTCACTGGTAGATGAGCAGAGCACATCCTAATGATGGCCAGGAATACGTGGCCAAAAATTTCTCTAAATGAAAATGCAGTGTCAAAGCTGAAGTCATGGTGAATTTTGTCCCCTGATTAGGAGTGCAGGATTAAGTCCTGTAAGAGACAGTGAGTTTGTATGATGTAGTTCAAGGATAAGGGGAAAAAAAAGAAAGAATGACAGGCCTAATTCATGCTCTTCCAAAATTATTATTATTTTTCAGCTAGGGAAGGAGGAGACAGGATGTGGTAGAAAAACATTTACAGGAGTTTGGCATGTAAAAACCTGAATGATGGATTAACAGCTTATGCCAGATTTTACCTGCCTTTAAGCAGGTAACATTTCTTCAAGCTCAACAAGCTCCTGCTTGCCTAGAGCTATACTTTTCTTCTCCAGATGAGTGAAGCCAAAGAACCTTGTGCAGTTTTCATTAGTCCCAACTTTCTCTCAAATGTTTTCTTCTGCAACTTTAGTTGCACTCAGGGAAACAGTGATATATCCTTGGGAGGGAAATATCTAAATGAGTATCCTTTTTTCCTGTGGGTTTGGGTCTGGGTTTTCTTTTGCTGGGGGTGACCTGAGCTCTCTGGGATGTGCAGCTGGCAGATTTTCATGCACACAATCACAAGGCTAAGGGCAGGAGCTGGAATGCAGAGGATAAAGCAGAATGTAAATCCATTCAGTGCAGTAATTTAAGGTGTGGGAGGTCTCCTCTTATGCAGAGAAAGGTCCTGTCAGTAAATGAAGCAAGAATCTTTAGCCTGCAAAACAGAGCTCTTTTGAGTCTCTGGTTTCCCCTCTGCATTGTGTAAAAAACACATAAAGCAGCTCCTTTCCCCTCCCTGTTTTCACAAGATGTCTACAAAGCAGCTCAGGATGGCAAATGGCTACTGTAAGTGCTGCTAACTGCACATCCTTCCCTCTGCTCTGGAAGTAAATGGTTCCTTCTCTGCCTTTTCTGGCATGTCCCGTGGTATCTCTCAGAGGAATGGGAGTTTATCCTCCATGTCTTGCCTAATTTTCCCCTACATGACTTTAGTTTTCCCACGGTAAGATTAAGCTGTTCTATATACCATCAGTCCCATAATAGTCAGTGAACTTTAAGTGAACTCTAACATCTAGACTCAAGTCATTGCATTAAAACCTCATAAGTTGATTGGATAGCTGAGTATTTTAATATTAATCTCCCCACTAAATGCCTGTATGCACTGCACAGACTTTCATACAAATGTCTCTCCTTGGAGCACAGGGTGTCTGAAAAGGCCAACTCACTCTGAAAGTGGCACAAAGTGATTTAGTAACATACCCTGGGAATAAAGGGGAATTTGTCATCCCAACCAAAAATCAGAATGTGAGTAACTCCAGCCTTTGCAAGCCTGGAAAGCTGGACCTGGATGAGCAAGGAGAAGGGCCTGGGCTCTGCTGGGGCGAGGGAGTGCAAACACCAGGGTTTACACCATGGTTTTAAGGACACTTCTCCTCCTTCCCATGCCACAAACCCTTTCTTTGACATCCTTTTCTTTTTATTCTATGAGCAGATTGTTGATGTCCTCTGATTCCTGACAATGACATTTAAAACTTCTCCCAGTTCAGTGTAAAACCCAAATTCAGGAGGTTCTTCTTGTTTTTCACTGCTTAGGCCCTCTCCTCTGGGGGTAGCCCTGTGCTGCTGAGGCTCTGCACTAACACAGGCTCCCTTTATGACCTGACTTATGTGAAAATTGAATAGTTTTTCTCACAGTGAGTAGTTTTCTGCACTAAACAGGAGAATTTCTCACTCCCATCACCATCACTTGCACCTTCTCTTCCCTCCCTCCAGTTCAGATGGAGTAAGAAAATGGGGCAGCCCAGCACTGGTTCTCCTGTGCCAAATCCCAGATCCTCCTCCAAGGGGAACAGGGACATACCAAACCCTACCTGGTAATGAACAGGTTTAAAATTAGGGCCTTCCATTCAGCTTTTAGAAACCTCAGCATGGTGTCCAGTGCATTTTATCCAGCTGCTTAAAGAACCATCTCCTCAAAAATGAAAGGTTCAATTTCAGCCAGCCAAGGAGTGCTGTTACCTTAGAAATATTTTGGAAATTCCCACAACTTAGATAAAGGTCCAGAAAGCAATTTGGGCCTGGTGCAAGCTAATGGGATTTTTTTGTATTGCTTTCAACAGGATTTGGATCTGGTTGTCTGCAACAACTACTACAAACCAGCCTGTGAATGAAAGCTGGATGAAGAATTTCCTGCCTGCTCTGTTTTGGTGAAGCAGCAAAGAAGGAGGGGGAATACTGCTTTTAAAGAGATAACTGTATTAAAACACATTTGGCTTCACATCAAAGATGGCTCAAGCCTATCATTTTAAGTATGTGCAGGACTTAGCAATAGCACTGAAACATTGGCAAGGCCTGAACTCACACAAAATAAAAAAAAAGGTCTTTGCCAATAAAAAGCAACTTTAAAAGATACAGTGCAAGGAGGTAAAAAAGGTTAGGCAGTACAATACTGGAAAACATGAGAATTCTTCCTGGTATTAAAGAATATATCTGTGGACAATTTAGCAAAGGAAGACCATTTATGCTCTGCTTTGGATGGAACAAGACTGCAGCACAGACCAGACCTTACTGTGTACAAAGTTTAGGCTGTTTTACTCTAGTGGAAGCTTTTTTTTTTATTCTTTTGCCATTAAATTCAATCCCTCTGCTTCTCTCACTGTCTCGAGCTGGTGGGAATGGCAGAGGTCTCCATGGGGAGTCATGGGATGGGAGATGTGTCTGGAGAAGAGCTGTTCTGTGCCCTGGTGAAAATAAACACGGGCAGGAGTGGGATGGATAACAGATTAAAAATACACCAGATCCTTCAGCTCCAGGCTGTGGACACTGCAGCAGCTCAACCACAGCTTTTGTTACACGGGATCAAGCAGGTTTGAGGATGTCTGGGAGTTCAGATCAGTCCTAGGCAGTCTGAAGAGCATCATCTTGAACATCCCCTCAGATCAGGCCCTTCCACCCCTGCTCCTGCTCTGTCCTGGGCTCGGGTGAGTGGCCCAGTGCCACGTGCCACCACTGCCCTGTGTGGCCTGCCAGGTGAGGACTGAAGTGCCCAAGGGTGCATTGTTCCTCCTTTCCTGTAACTGGCTCCAGGAGGAAGGGCAGGAAGTGAGTAACATGGCTGCTGCACTCCAGCTAAAATCTTAATACGTAACAAGCAAAAAATTGCCATTTTTGGGTAGTTCCAGCTCTCCCAGGCCATACAGAGCCATATCCTGTTCCTGGCAGTGGGCAGAGGTGGACACTCAAGGAGAGTGGAGGCAGCATGGCTTTGTGGAATGTGTCCCCGTGGATATTCCCTGGTGTGCAGCAGGAGCTGGGATTTATTTCCTGAGCTGGAGGGTGCTGTGGCTCTTGCTCAGGTCTCTGTGAGCACAGGGCTAACAAAACCCTTGAGGAAATCTGGATGGGTGCATTGTTCTACACGGGCTGCAACAGGAAAGCCAACAACTTTCCTGGAATTAAAATATAAATGAACACATTGCTTATAAAAAGTACTTCCGAGATAAGTCATTTATAAACCGTGGAGAAGTTTATGACATATAAGGCAATCTGTACTGAGGCAGCTGTGAGAAATGCAATTAGCTAATTGGCAGTGTTTCTCCTAATTGCTACTTTAGTAGGAGAGCGGCACCAGTTAGAAAAGACTTGGTGCTTGGCTCAGAACAAACTGGATCATCCCCAAGAGAGTTATTTAGGGTAGGAAGTGGGAGTTCCCAGTCTCCAGTGTCATTATAAACGTGGAGAAGCCTGTTGCCAGCTCTTGCTTTGCCACCTGGGGAAGACACCAGCACCTGGCCATGGGGACAAGGCACGTTGCCACCCTCTGAAGGGAGAAGCCAAGGAGACAAGAACCTGTACTCAGAAAACAGGAGCTGTTTTCAGGGTAGATTTAAGCTGGATTTCCTCCTGTCTGGGAACATTCTTCCCTTTAATGAGTGTGCCATGCCCAGTGCCTGTCCACCCCCAGAATCTGCAGCTCAGACCAAACACCTGAATTGACAAGTGGCACTGAAGTGTTCCTTGCAATAACTCAAGTAGGCATCAAAAGGAAACCTCCAACATCACCAGTAGGAAACTATCTGAGCTCCAGGCCCTTTTATTGCTTGTAAAACTTTATTGGAGGTAGAGAGAGCAGGGATGGATAATGCTTTCACAGTGAAATCATAGAGCATTATCTTAGTGTCAAAACAAAATTGAGTTCATTTCTCCAAAGATTAACACTTGGTATCAGCTGCAGCACTATCTAGCACCTCAAGGAGTTATTATTGGTTTCATTTTTCAGTTGAAGAATTCCCTTTTAAATAGAGTCTTCTGGAATTTACAGACCACCTCTGTCTGGAATGCTTGCACAGGAGTTATAAATAAAATTATTTGCTAAAAATGTTTCCTATTACAAACAGACTGGGTTTACCAGTGTAAACATACTATATGTATTCATGCATATTTTGAATTGGTCACTGTGGTTCTTTTACCATTTGCTTGAAAGACAACATGATGTGAGTGCATTATATATTTCCAACATTTTATTAGTGTGGAGAGGCAGTTAAAGACTGAGACATTAATGAAATGAAGAGTTTTAATTCTCATTTCACTTACCTGTCCACAGACTCATCTTGGCACCTTACATTCATTAACATATTTCAGCCAGCCAGTAGTACCTGGAGATGGAGAAGTTGTTTCATAGCTGGGAAAACCCAAATTGGGCAGAAAAGAACAATTCTGGGTGCAATTTTCCCAGCTGGGAGCTGAAATGAAGCTCTCACAGCCTCACAGAGCACCTTGAGTGTGCTGCTGATCTGGAAGTATTGATCACATCAGTTACAGATTGCTGCTACCTAAAACCAGGCAGGACTGCTTTGTCAGAGGAGTATTTAACTATTTAACATATCTATTTAACTAGATATGACCCACTTGGTTTTTCAATGTACAGAGCTGAAAATGGAGAACTAAGGAAAAGGAATTTTCTTTTTTCCACAAAAGAATGCTACACATGATTTCCTTAATTTACTGTAACCAGTTACATTAATTCCCATGGTTTTGTGTGGTTTTTTACTTTTTTTTTTGTCTTAATAAGAAAAATGTACAATGATTAGTTGAGTATCCTCTCTAACCTTATTGGTTATTAAAGAGCATCCTCTCTAACCTTATTTAGTTATTATCCAATAACTAAAGTTATTGGAGAGATAACAGTACACGTACACTGTCCTGTTTTTCCTTTTTTCATTAATTTTCCTCATGTCTTGCCTGGTTTAAGCTTGTACCTCCAAACTTCCAGGGGTTTTAAGAAGCATTTTTAGTTTTATTTAGGGGAAGCTCCACTGACTAAAGATATATAGATATATAGATATAGATATATATATATATATACATACACAACCTGGCACAGCCATGAGCAACTAGAACATAAAAGCTTTAAAATAATAATCAGTACACTGAATAAATAATAGGCAGGACACTTTGCACAAGGTGTGGGATCATCTCCTGCTCCTTGCCCAGTTTCCATCCCACACCAAACCACAGGGAGGTGCCTGCCCAGGGGTGTGTTGCTTCCCTACATGGGAAAACTTTCAGCCAGTAGTTTTTTTGTGTTTTTGTCCCCTCCTTAAGCAATGATCTTAAAAAAAATAAATATAAAAAAAAATCCCTAAATTTATTTGCCTTGCACATACAATGAAAGAGCCAAAGATTTATTTCTGGTTGAAGCAGTGGTACTGGAGGCAATAGAGCTTTGCTAGTTTTCATTAGCTGAGCAGTTGGCTTGATGCAATCACATTGTACATGCCAATAAAACTGAAAGGTAACCAGCTGTTTTATTCCAGCTACTATGTGGGGGTTTTTTATTTTTCCTGGAGGAATTTTGCAATATATGATTTGTATAAATTACTTTTATATGTAATTAGTATAGCAATAAATACTTTCTGAGATGCAACTCTTCTTCTAATTTTGGTTTTCTAGGCAAGTCTAGCCAAGTCATAGCAAAGAACACAGCATCAGAAGAAAGTTATTGCAACAAAGCTGGAATCAATGTCAATAAAATAATGCCAATATCATTTGTATGAGCAGAAACACATAGAAATTTCCTATTACATCTTGAAAAATGTATTTATAATAAACTAGGTTTCAATTTATTTTTTTTCAGCATCGTATAGAGGACTTTTAAGGTAATACTGAAAACACTATCAGCTTAAGAAATCTGAGTCAGTTCCTTATATGAATAAAATTCATTCAGCACACACAGCATGCCTTACTGCATGAGCTGTAAATTGTCCCTTCATGATTTGAACAGGACAAAAGAGGCCCTGAAACAACACAAAGCACTGCAAAGACTTCCCTGGACAGCATTTCAAAACACCTTCATCTGTGAACATCCAATGACTTATGTTTGAAGAGATTAAAATGTGCTTGCCCATGAAAGATAATCTCTGATGTTGCTTTGGCTCAGCTCCTGGGCAGGGTGGTCCCATTGCTGAGTTTTGTGTCCAAAATCCACTGAATTTGTACAACTGAAGCTGGAGGTGAAAGGCAGCTGCATGAATCCAAAGCAGGAATCCATGCATCAGGTAGGACCCAAATCACAGCCCTGATGGGATCTATGCCAAGTTCTGATGTCCAAGCTCCATTTAATCTCAGACTTCACTGACACAAATCTGGAAAACATGATGGTTCCTTTTCTGTGAGCTAAATTTGAGAAAAAAGGGGAAAAAAAATTACTAATTTTGAATGATAGACAAAGATAAGTATAGAGAAAATACATAAGGGTAAAGAAAAAATTTGTTTTTCAGAATCTTAGGAAGATTTTTTGTGTGTGCAGAGATCTTCCTTTTTTTCCCCTGGGCCATTAAAATCCATTAAACCAAGACCTCAGGATCTAAAAGCTGTAAGTAATTAGGCATTGACCAAAACAAACCATTTTGCTGCTGTGTCTTTTGTGTCAGCAGCATTCACATTAATGCAGAAGGACCCACCAGAAGAGCTGATATGGTCAATAAGTTATGGAGTAAAATACTTTATTATTCCACAATTGCTCCTTTATGTTATAAATTTGCATTTTAATAACTCCCTAATTATTTATTTACTCGGTGTTGTCCATGGTATGCAATTTAAGGAGTTTTAACTCCATGTTTAATTGACTATGCATAATAACTCTTGGTGAAAGACATGGAATTAGGATGACTGTAAGAAAGATTGCAAAAGTAATTAAAAACTTCATCTAGTCTAATCACAAGAATTTCTATATTATGAAGTGCCTTCATTTGCAAAACAAAGGGAGAATAAGGCTTCCAAGGGCTAAATCATTTTGACCTCTGTTTATGCCATCTTGCCTGGTTTCCATGAGACATTCCAAAGGGCAGAGCTTGGCTGGCCAGCCTGGACTTCCACCCTTAACTGACTGTCCATGCTATTGTAGTCTTAATTCAACCTTTTAATCCTGCCTGAAATGCACTTACTTGAGGTTGAATTAATAATAATTGCCAGCTCCTTGGCATCAGACACAGTCTACCTTAGTGCCACTTTACTGTCTGGAAATTCCAGCTCCTGGCGTCAAGGGGCTCCAATCACTTCCACAATTTCTAGAAATAGCTGTGACCTGCTTTTTTGCACCATTTCCATCCTTTCAGGCTGAACCTGAGCTCCTAGAAACAGAACACTATTGAAGTGTGAGCTTTTTTAGTACTTACTGCTTGGTAACTTCGTTTTTCCGATTTAATTACAGGTTTCATGTTTAGAGTACGGAGAAGGACATCTTGTATAAAGGCATCTTTTCATGTGTGGACAGACCATAAAAACATAGGTAGGGGCTTCTTTTCCACAGTGGGTGCCCCTGTGGTGTTCAGAAATGCCTCACTGCTCTGTTATCAAGCAGACCTGTTTAGAAAAGAAAGAAAAAGAGAACCTGAAGTGCAACAAGCTCCTGCTTGGTTACCTCAAACCAGCCACTGTTTGGTGGTGTGGGACCAAATGTCAGGCCAGACAAAGAAGGCAAGGATACAGTGAGTTGGGCTATTGTGGAGAAAGAGCAGGAATAAAACCAGTGTGGACAATAGTGACATTTCTGTCGGTGCAGTGGGTGCAGCACACCCACTTGCTTTGTCTGAAAGTCCTGTGGGGTGCAAGCTCCCGTAGCTAACACAGCTGTTAGTAAAACTCACTGCACCATAGATGAGCCATTAGTGCTCTTATCCTTAATAACTGCAATTTGGGGAGTCAGTCTAAGTGAAAATAATTTAATTAAAATTGCCTTAATTAATGTGATTATTGCACCAAATCAAGAGGACAACACATTAATGCTTCTCTGAAGAATACTTTTTCACCTCTTCTCTTCTACTGAAAGATTTAGCATTTACTGACTCAGTAAATTACTGAGTCATTAATTTATGCTTGGGGGATGAAAAAGTTATTTTCAATAGAATTAAACCTACAACCTGATGATATAAGGGACTCCTCATGAGATTGCTTGTACTGTAAATCAATCAATTTCTCCCCATTCAGGGCTTTGGAGCACCAGCTAAATTTGCTTTTTTACAATGAGGGCACAAGGACTGTTTATTTTTCTTCCAGATGGGGTGGATGGTGTCTGTCATAAGTCAGCTGAGGTGAGGAGCTGGGGAGGAGGTAAAATGAATATACAGGATAGGGAAGCTAATAAAACCCCTTCTTTTATACAGGACCAAGGAGCACTTGGCAATAAGATCACAAGTGCAGGCAGACAGGGAGATTCGTATTTCAATCACATTGGCTCTTTAAGAAAAAATGTATTTATTTATTTGTTCCATGGTCTCACCTTATTTAGCTGTGCACTATAAAGGTATTTACCATACTAATCCCATTAGGTAGATAATATCCCTGTCAGAGTTCCTGAGGAAAGCTTCTCACCACCCCTATTGTTCCACTCCTCCTGATGGCTCAGGAGACAAGAGCCCATAGAATCAGAGACTGAAATTTAAGACCAAATTAGATCCTCACACCTTTGCTCCAAAGCATCTTGGAAGTGTTAAGCTACTAAAGTGCTTAATCTGATGACTCAGGGGAGTCTTGCTCTTCCTTAGCAGTGAGGCTTCACCTACAACTCAAATGCAGTACAAGCAAAGGATCTGCTCAAAGCAGAGTTGTGACTTGACTGGTAGAAAAAAGGTGAAACATGTAGAGTGGGTGGGATCTGTCTAGTTCAGATTTCCTCCCATCTGTGAAAAAAGTATTGTTTCCATTTGTTCTTTCTGACAACCTCTCAGAAGAGGACTCAGGAATTCAGAGAGAAAAATGATTGCACTTGGAAAAAAGCTAGACAAATTTGGGAATCTTTCTGTTCCCACAGACCTCTGTTTACTGAGCAGATGCAGCCAAGATGAGCTTGGAGCAGCAGTGAAAGTGCTGGCTCGTTACCCAGGTGCCTCTTAACACGTCTGTCAGTCCAGAGAAATAACACAGCTTTCTCTGCTTTCATGTATGTGACCACAGGCTGATGTGCCCAAGGGTCAGCTGCTTTGAAGTGCACACATATTTTGTGTCGCTTATTTTTTAGCAAATGTGCCTCTCAATTTCATGTAAAACCCAACTGTGGTTTTTTAGGCCCTATTTGAAGTGTTGTGTTGACATGGGATTAGATGAGTCTTCAATTTTTTTGTTTAACACCATTTTCATTCCATTGGTAGCTTTCATAATCTGCTGGCAAATTCATGCAAGAATAAGAGTGGTCCTACATCTAGAGCATATTTAAACCAAAAAACCAAAGTAGTCTGTGGGTTGCAAAATAAAAACTTGATACATATGAAACCCTCTGCAGGTCAAACAATAACTGGATGGGAATTTATTTCATCAGAGTCCTGAGGAAGGACCTGAGTAAAGGTAAAAAATCCTGGCTGAGAGCAAGGGAGAGCTAATGGTGCTGGACTTGGTGGAGGAACAGGAATTGGTTCCTGTGAGTAAATCCCAACTGTGAATCAATGAAGTTAATCAAGAAAACATCTAATCAGTTTAATGCCCTGTTGCTCATGAAGAAATAATAATAATAATAATAATAATAATAATAAAATCACTAAAGAAGATTTAAAATTTGCAAACACATTCCATCTTTCCCAGAATTTCAGTTTCCCAGTAAGGTCACAGCAGATATTTAGTCCTGCATTAATATTTGTAAAGACTCCTGAAAGTGCTGGGCTAAGGAGAAGAAATAAGGCGAGGTGCTGATGGAGAATTTGGGCCAGCTGCTTCACAAACCATTTTGATACAGAGTGTTTTAGAGGGAGGATTGCAGGAGGTGGAGTGGGTGGCTTCAGCCAGTCTGTCTCTGAAATGGTCTGGCAGAGCTGTATGAGAGGGGCAGCTTTGTTGTGTTCATGACAGGAGATAAAATTAAAATTTTAACTACTGCCTCAGCAAAGCCCAATACCCCCTCCTCCTCAGAATCTCCTGTCTGACACACCTTGAAGGAGGAATCTCTTTGAAGGTCCATCAGTGAAGAAAGCTGTGGCAATTCTTATCATGGCTGGACTGCATTTTCAGAGCAAGGGAAATTCCAGCAAAACTTCCAGATCCATCAAGGTGGTTTAGCTCTTATTCATCACCCTCCTGGCATCCAGGCTTGAAATCCTTAATGTGATTAGTGCCGGGGAAATGATTTTCATCCTGCTCAGCTTTACTCACAGCCCCTGGTAAAGTGCAAGACCTGGTGGCTGAGAGGAGAGGGTTGACTGAAATCTCCCCCTTTTCCAGCAGAGCTGGAATGGCAGGGCTCTGTCCCCAGAGATCCCGTGGCACACAAATGTCCCTTTGCTCCATGGCAAACAGAGCCACAACAATTACATCCATCCACGGCAGGAGCACTGAGAAGAGAGAAAAGCTGGAGCTGTTGTGGCACAAGTAGGGACAGCCAGGAGGAATGCCTGCAAACATCCTGACATTGAACTTCTGATTCCATTTTCAGAAAGGACGCTGGCATCTGGTGTGTTATTAAGTAACTCTGTGGAGATCTGTTAAATGCATAACCTCCCTGCACAAAGGATACATTCTTTTACTGGCTTTCTCCCTTTAACCCCTGCTTCCCTTTGATACTTGCCTGCTCCACAGTTGCCAATCATGATTTTGCAAACTCAGTTGAAACATTTCAGTGGGACAAATCACCCTGTTTTTTTTACTCCCTGCCATCCTCAGGAGTTTACAGTCAGAACCTCCTTTCAGCCTGAATTTTCCCTTTGCTTTCCTGCAAATCCTTGGAGTTGTTTTCAACAAGATGCACCAAGGTGCTTCACCAAGAGAACAAACATCTGACAAAAGGTAAGGATCAAAGTTGGTCAGCCATGGAAGGTGACTGGTAATGGTAGATAAAGATTAAGCAGATGACAGGACTGAGCTGTGTTTTGTTCTCGTTAGAGTACCATGGAGGACGGGGCAGAATTCAGACAAAATGTAAGAAAACTGTTATGAGGAAAATTGTAGGGAATAACTGATAGAAACTCAGTTTATTGAATTTTACTCATCAAATACTGCGGAAGATGCTCCAGGTGTGATTTTGACTTGAATTTCAGCAGGTCACAAGGCTTTATGGAGGGATGGTTTCAGGAATGTTGCTGCAGCCTCTCTGAGCACTATTACAGCACAAAGCAGAGCACAGCCTTACCTAAACCTGAGCTTTCCCTTTGGGCTGGGTTGCAAACCAACTCCAAATGGATGATATTGGTTTAGAGTTAGCTTTGCCACAAGGATAAGAGCTCTTGCAGCCAGGACAGGTCAATTAGCATCCACCCAAGTGTCCTCCAGCTAAAACCTTCCCTTACATGGAAAAATAAGTACAAGACCATGGCTGACAGGGATAACTGAATCAGCACAGTCTGTAGCAGAGAGCTTCTGGCCTCCTTAGCTTTTATCTGTTTTTCTTTGCCACAAAGGAGGACTTTGGATTTTATAATATTTGTAATTCCCAAACTCTTTTGCACATGATGTCAGCTGTCAGGGTGACAGAGAAAGAAAAGCTGTAGGTCTCAGCATTAAGTGACTGTGGGAAAGCAGCAGAGGAGCAGAAGTTGCCTGAGTGGCAGCCCAAAACTTGGTTTTTCCTGAGTCAGAGAAGGCAGGATGTGGACACTCAGCCCTTGTCTCGTCCTCTTCCTCGCAGGAGGTAAAGCTGATCTAATTGTCACGTATTCATTGTGAAGAGGGAGGATGTTATAGCTCTACACTCAGTCAGCTGGAACAGTGACCCCAGGAGTGGAGCTGGCCTTGAATAATGCAGTCATTTAGTACCTATCTTAATACAAATTCTGCTGATATGGCTGGAGAAGAAAGAAAATTAAGGTCATTAACATGGAGTATAGGGAAAATAAAAGGAAGAAACTGCCTTTTGCAGCCCCATACTCCTACTGCTTTCAGTTCCTACAAAAAACCATACTCACAGTGTTTATAATAGTTATCTGCTCAAGTATTAAATGAATCAGAAAAAACCCCTACAAAGTTAAATATACACCAGGTAATGGTGAAGGTCTGAATGTATCCAGTGAGGTAAGAAGGGAGCTGTGCAATTTGTGTGGAATGACTGGAAACAGCTTTCTCAGTGCCCTTGAGTGCTTTTCCACCAGCATGGCACATTTCCTTCACAAGGAGTCTTGATTTATCCCATGTCTACAGCCTCTTCATTTTACCACAGCCCAGGGTTTTAATACTTCCATTTTCAAACCTCCAAAGACCCTGGTATAAGGCTCTGGAAGTGAAAGAGATCTTTTCTACCCACTTCCCTCAGTGGTATCTTCATCTTCCTGACACTTGTTTTCATAGGATATTTGATTTTTGTCACTTTCATGTGTGTTGCAGGCTCAGCTAATGTGGGATTCTCTGCTTCCCAGTCAAGGGAGACCCACCTTCTGGGACTTTATCATAACTAGAAATGATCATCTGTGTTATTCAGAAACCTTTATGTAAATAACACTCCTGACACATATCTGCATAATTAGGGTCCCTCATGAATATGACATCCTGTGGCTTAGGGTAAAGTATTAATTGATCTATGAAATATTCTGAAATCCCACTGGAATGCAGTTTATGTCAAATGAGTTTCTCTTTGTTTTTGACTCCCTGCATTATATGCAGATAAATTCACCACAATCCTATTATTCAGTGTTTCCTTCTAATGAATTATTACTCTTCAAAACCCATAGCAGGAGTAGTAAGAAGTACCCAGAGAGCTTTGACTTGTACCCTCTTCCCTCTTCTGCAGGGCATTTGTAATTTGCTCATTTAATAATGATTTTAAAATGTTTAAAATCTAAACAAAACAACAAGTTCCTACTCTTGTATTCAGGTGTGAGTTATCCATCTTTCATGATGAGACAGGCATAATAATTATATAAGCCCTTGGGCCAGTATACATGAGCATTAAAGTGAATTACGACATGATCAGACTGCTAAGGAAAGCCACAGTTATTTTGCAGAAATGGGGCCAAATTCTGCTCCCCTGAAACTGGTCATGATGCTACAGAAGTCAGCAGTTACCTTCCTGTGAAATTCACTCCCTTCAGCCTAATGTAAACTTGGGATTTTAGCCCTGTCATACTTGTACACTCTGCTGCCAAGAAAAGAGCACTGAAACAAGACGATAATTTTTCAGTTTTATGTTGCAAGTGCGCCTCTCATGCTCTGTGAGACAATGGGAACAGAACAAAAGATGACTCGGATACACAGATTTAAAATATGTGTGCTTTCCAAAAGCACAGCATAAAGAGGCAAAGTGAGAGAATTCTACAGCTACAATAGTTTGACCAAAGATCAGAGAAGTCAATGGGAGTCTTTCCATTTTTCATTCAGAGAGATTTAGATCAGGTCCCTTTGGGGACTCATAATGAAGTTTATTTCCATTATAAATATACAGTTGATATGTCAAATTTTACTACCATCATGAGAAAACGATTACACACAGAGTCACAGACCAGCTGAAATTCACTTGAAAGAAAATTGCAGTAAGTTACTATTGCCAAGTCCTAAAGGGAATGACATTTGACAAGAAAAACATTCATACTTCTTAGATACAATCACTAAATTTTATTCTTTCTGTGGTGATCAGTCTATTGCACTCATTAATGAGAAATCTGTCCCTCTTAAAAATTGATCCTTACTGACCTTTTCCATATCTTCCTCCTGATCTTAGCATATGACTTGACAGAAGGAAAAAAATATTTTTACACTAAAATAGCTGAATGCTTGTGGAGTTTGGATAGGTGCATGAGTTGCAACCAACTAATTTTAAATTTTTGGTTGTCTTTTACAAATTAGCTTTTTTTTTTTTTTCCCCTTCTAGTGAAGACAAAGCATTAATGGAAAGGTAATAACTTTTTTTATGATCGTAAACTAGACTGTCTGATTTATGGCTTTCTTTCTCTGGGTGTTGCATTTATATGAACCATATCCTAATTCAGCATCAACCACAGCTTTTGTGAAGATCTCTGTACTTAAAAAATGAACAAACCCAACTCAACATGTTATTAATTACACAGTATGGAATGGAAAAGAGTCTTTGACCATATTTACATCAGAATCTGTTCTTTCCTGTTCGAAAACTGAAGTGATCGACACACTTTCATCAAGAACTCAAAATTCAGAAGTTTCAACCAATTCTATTCATTATGAACATAATTTGGTTTTGGTGGGTGGAATTCTCATTAGTCTCTGAGCTGGCTGGCATGTTTTGATAACTGAAAAACAAAGTGAAAATCTCAGCAATGTGAAAGCAAGTTTGTTTATTTTCCCAAATGACCCTACTGAAATTTTCTCCCCAAATTAAAAACACTTGAATACATATTGATAAGTTTCACATGCCCCTGACTTTGAGGGACACCATCCATTTTGATTCTGAATCACTAAGCTCTCCCTGTATTTCATATTCTCATTCATTGACAGATTGTAAAGAGGATGTAAAGGACTGAAGTCTAAGGAAGAGATACAGCAAAGAGATGAAGGAGTGTTTTTTATCTGTCTGTCTCCTCAAGTCCTCAGATGGTGACTAGATGCCTACAGATAAGACATTCCTTAATCAAGGAATTAGAGAACTCTGTAGTTAAATGGCATTGAGTGAGTCATAGAGGAGATCAGATCATCTAACGAAACCTTCAGTTAGAATATGCAACCCTCTGAATACAGATAATAATTTTCCAGGAGTCAAAGAGCAGATCTTTCTAAATCAGTTATTTTGGTGGGAAAAGAAGCTTTAGGGGTCCTATATGTCTTTTTCAAGGGTCCTAAATGTTAGAGCTGACCTAGGGCAATGTGACAGAAGTGTCTGGCTGAAATTCTGTCTCCAGTGAGCCCAATGGGGAGTCTGAATTCTGCGTGGCCATGTTACCACCCAGGGTGTCAGTGGGAAAATTGCCAGTCTAAACCAAGAAAAAGCAATATATTCAACCCTAGGAAGCAAAATAGATAAAATATTCCAGTCCCCAGTCCCTCATCTCCCCACAGACCCTCTCCCCCAAGCCAAATGGAGAATGCCATCAGATTTACAGGTCTGTCAAGGTAAGAGATGTTTGGGGCAAGTCTCTGCAGAAAACATGCGTGAGGCAGGGAGGTCTTTCTGTTTGTCTAACACAGAAAATGGGTAACTAAGTGTAGGAAATGGGGGCTACAGCCATGGGATATGAAGGCAGCAAGAAATTGCATAAATTGGACAAAACAAAGTTCATCATTGTGCTCACAGAATCACAGAGTGGTTGAGGTTGGAAGGGGGCTCTGGAGGTCACCTTGTCCAAGCCATCCTCAAGCAGGGTCAGCTAAGGTAGCCTGCCCAAGTTCCATTTCACAGAGACACCCAAGGACACACTCCTGTCTTCATCATCACCATTCAGTGATGATCCCATCAGACCTTTCCTCCAGGTGCAAACTCTTCCCCAGCTTGCTCAGTGCTGCTGCTTCTCGCTCATTAATGGATCTCCCTCGAGGAATTTCTTGACATGCAGGTAGCTCATAAACCCACAGCTTTTATGGGAGTCAGGGCAGAGCTTAATTCTACTTACAGGAAACAGGAGGAAGAAGGGGGGACTTCTGAGCTGTTTTATTGTAATTTAAGTAGCCTTCTAAGATATGAGGAGCTGGCAGTAATGTCAGAGGTTACAAGGAGTTTCCATACAATTGCAGATCCATATTTCTCTGTCCTTGCTCACAGTGTGGGAGAAGAGCAGCCAGAGGGAAGTGGCAGAACCAGGAGGAGGAAAGAGCTGTTAGCTGGCTCTGGTTTGTCTCTCCCTCTTATCAGATCTTAACTGTGCAGTAGCAGCTTCCACAGCAAGCTCCTTTACAGCCTGACTCCCTGGAGAGGGGAGGTTTCAGGCACAGGAGAGCAGCTCTTTCTGGCCCCAGTGAACTGTGTGGGACCCCTCCATGGCTCAGCTTGGCTTCCTTTGCCTACAGCCCCACAGCTCCCCCGAGGAGATGGACTGGGTTCATCTGTCATTTGTTATTAGGTGAACCCTGACAAACATTAAGACTGTGCTGTGATTCTTTGATGGGCACCTGTCTGTGTTTCTTTTCTAATTGGTTGGGATTTCCTTTGCTGGATTCATATTTCAAACTGCACAAGAAATCAATCCCTTACCCAACTATTTCATGCTTGTAGATGTCCCAGAAAATGTCACTGAATGAACTGAAGTAATCTGGGCCACACTGTGACATAACACATCACAATTGCTCTACTGAGATTCTTCCAGTTTTACATCCACTGTTAATATTTTCAATTATTATTTTAATTTTTTTTTCTTGACAACCAACTTTTCCATCATTTTAGATGATATTTCCTGTTTTAATCCATCCTGGGTACAATTCAATTGTGTGCTCTTTTCCTTGCAGTTCCCAGGGCAGATGGAAGAAAATGGGCATCAGTTTAGATTGTCTGTGCCAGGAAATATATAATAATGCCGTCATTCTTAAGACAACTCTGCAGCAGCAGGCTCAGACAGCTACAAAGTAGAGCACATGCATGGATTTGTCATCCTGTCTTACTCTTAAACAACATTGGCTTCTTTGTCAATTGTGAGGAACCGGGGGGGAAAGCCCCTTGGAGATGAGCCACACGTTTCTTGGTTCCTGAGCTCTGATGGCAATGTTGGCTGCAACACAATCCTTTTTTTAGAAAGGAGAGGTGAGCATCTTGTGCAACTTACTCAGAAAAGTCAACAGATGTGTTTGACAAATGAACTTTCTTGACACAAGTTGACTTGTGACACCCAAGAACAGGATGTGTGTGACGGCGTAAATCCGATGTTCCAGACAGAGCAGGAGTGCTGTTACCTGCTCCCTGCAGCCCCACTTCTGGTGTCCACCATCAATCCATGGGGGTGGACATCTGATGTTTCTATTTCAACTACTGATTTAGTAAGGCTGTGTCTTTTAGCAGGTTCAGCTGAGTGTGGCAGGTCCTTCTGAGAGGACACTTTTCTCCACCTCCTCCTTTTTCACAATACTCAGAACATGAAGAGATTCACTACTTCCTTTGTCTCATGGACAGATAAATAGAGGCTCTGTGGATCTGAAGTCCTACTGGCTCCCTCAGCATCTGTTTCCAGGGTGCCAGTGGGAAGAAGGTGCCTTCAGAGCTGTACATTTTTCAGTACTTCTTCCTTCATCAAATATTTGGGGGATATCATGAAAATATTTATTTCTAAGTGCAAAGGTGCCTTTTACTGGTGGATGCTCTGTTTCTCAGACCCTGTGAGAGAAACAAAGTCCAGTGCTGAAAGAGGTCATTTGGGTGGTTGCATTCCCCATCCTTACCTGTGCCAGAGGCTGGGCCATCCACAAGCAGTTCAAGTCTGGTCACAAGGGCACACAAACATCCCCTGAGGAGCTGTACTTGCACTGAGACACACACACAGCCTATCCAAGCACTTCATGAGGGGGATGGTAATATTTGTAATGCCTCCCAGCAAGCACATGTCAAGAGGTTTGGTAACCCAATATGATTTCTGAAATGTACAGACACATCTGTGTCAACCCCTAATGAGAAAGTGCCTCTGAAGCACTCCAGTAAAACACCTGCAGCCTGGGTGTGTGACTTTTGTGTTGCCTTTAGATAAACATGCTCCCTCCTAACACCAGCCTTGCAGTTTAAGTTGATGTACTTGCAGATCATGGAGTATGAAACTGAGTATTGGTCACGTTAGTGCTGCAAGTCCTGATGGCAAAACACATTTCCTTTAAAAATGGAATGTTACAACTGATGGGTAACACCTCATTGAGTGACACATTTCCACACACATTAGCACATGCTTTGCTCAAAATAGAATGACTTCATTTTAAAGAAAACCTCTACAAGGGAAGGGGATACACCCCTTCCTTTTTTGTGCATTAAGAAGGTTTGAGAATTCCTCACTTTCCTTCTTGTTTCTTGAGTTTCAGCTCACTTTAAAGTCAAAAGCAGCAATGAATGTCCATTTCCAGCACTCCTGTATCAAGGGAGGGTTCTGTATCATGCCCCAGTGCATCCCAAGAACAAAAGATGACTGACACACTGAAGGTGTTTAATAACACACGTAGCTCAGGGAACATTTGACGAAGCAGGATAGCTCTTTGGATGTTGCTTTTTCATCACAGATGTCCCCAGCAAGAGTGCCTAGATCTACCAGAGAACCCTGTAAAACAGCTGAGGCCAATTGCCAATATTTAGGTATAATTCAGGTCATCTCATCCTAAAACAGAGCCCAGAATAAAATATAACAGAGCCCAGAATAAACAGAATAAACTGCATCAAATGATTTTTCTTCTTGTCCTGGACCCCCACAGCAAAATGTTATTGCAACAGAGTCTCTGGTGCCCCAGAGCTCCCTCCCAACCTCTTCTCAGCTGGTCCAAGCCTCCCTGTAATAGATTAAAATAAATAATGATGATAGGGAATTAATAGCTAAGTAATTAAGGTTTAGAAAGACCAGCAAAATCATCCCAGAGCTAAGAAGCTTTCCACAGCTTAGGTTTGAAGAAAAGTTGACACATGAGCAATGTTTAGGTTCTAATCCTCCTCTATCCCTTGCTTAGTCTCAGTGAGAGGAACATACCTCTGCATCTCTCTTCTCTTCTGGATTTTATAGCTCTCCACATTAATCTTGTAATTTGTCCTTGGGTGAGTCCAGCTCTGTTACTGTTCAGCCTCAAGGCTGGGGCCCTGGAAAATATCTTCTGAATTTTCAACAAGCTATTGTCTCCCTCATAACAGCTCTTATTCCTCTCTTCCCTTAGGAAACATAACTCATTAAAGATCAAGAAGAACTTGTCTCAAATACAGGTTTTATTTATAGAATTTCCCCTTCCTCTCCCTCCCCATCTCCCCTTCACTTTTCCCAGTATATTTTATTTTCACCAGCTGTACTATCCTTTCAAAAACAACTTTCCAACTCTGTAGCTCCATCAATGTTACAGGAGTTATCCTGCATCACAGGAAGAGTAAAGATCCCAGGTTTATGCTTCTTTACCATTTAACCAGTAAAAGCTACAATTTACAGGTTCTGCAATCTTTCAAGCTTTCCTGAATAAGGGGTACTTATCCTTGTCACTGAACTTAGGATTACACAAGAATAAAACTTTCTTTTGTCTTTTCTTCCAGGTGTCCATATGTCTGCAACAGGGAATCTGGCCAGCTCACAGAAACTTCCTCTCCTCCAAGAACTGCATACTGAGGCAAATTCCCAGCTTATTAAAAAATAGTTGTGTTATTTTGCCATCTTGTTTGTTCTGCAGTTCCACTGTATTTCCCCCCCTCCCCCTCTCTCTCTTTTTTTTTTTTTAATTATGCTGTTGGCTTTTGGAGGGAAAAAAAAAAGGAAATGGAAAAGAAAAAAAAGTCAAGAATTTTTAAAATATATCTTTATTTTGGGCTGTGTGTCACTTACAAACTTCTGTAGCAATTAATAGGAACATCCCAATATTCAGATGCTATTTGTCCAGTGAAGAGCTGTTTGCATGAAGTATACAGAAGCTTCCAAAAAACCCCTAAAGATCTTAAAGTATGTTATAAAGCTTCTCTTCAACTTCTGACAGAAATGCCTTAACTTCACTGCTGCTGAGCTCTTTTCCAAAGTAAATGAAATCAAAACTGGAATGGCTAAACCTTGAGTAACACTGTCCCAGAGTTTAATGTGTTCCAAACACTCAATTTCAAAGTTTAGCTTAGTTGTTTTAGTTTTTCTGAATGATTCCTAAGACAACTTTTCAATTCAGTGCTGGAGTTTCATTGCTTGTTTGGTTTCTTTTTTTACCCCATCTTATAACTTCCTAGATTTTGAAGGTAAAAGCCAGTTATGTTGAGATCTGGGAAATTGCTTCTTCAAAATAAAGGAAAATATTTTGGCCTGTGGTTTCTTTCATGAAGACATTAAACTGACCATAACAACATATTACATCTTTTTAGTTATACTTCATCCTTGTTACTTTTTGAAGGAAAGGATTGGCAGAATCCCTTATATCCTTTCTTCTTTGAATAAAATAAAAGCATTCTAGAATTATTTTCTTAATATGGACTTGTGAAAAAATTGAAAAGACATAAAAATAAAATAAAATTTAAAAAAATCTAGAAGGCAGTGCAATGTTTGCTGGTGAATCACTGAAGGACACCCAGTCTCCAACACAACATTGTTGCGTAGCTGTTTGCAACTTCACATAATCGAGTTTTGCAATGCAGTTTCACAATGCCGCTTTGTAAGGCTTCCTTTGTAAGAATCCTGTTCCTCAGTATTTAAAAAGCCCAGCTAGGCTTTGGAGAGGAGGATTTCAGCTCTGTCTGCTCCTGGCTTTTCATAATTTCCCCCTGCTCCGTGCCGCTGGCGGAGCCATGGCACAGCTCATCGCGGGGCGCGGATGGAGGGAGGGAGTTGTTCCTCCCAATCCTGATACATTTTTATCCTTTAACATCACACAGGGAACCAGCAGCCCCTCTCAGTCACCCACAGCCCCTGCTGTGCCCGGTGCTCACGGCTTTAACACGTTTCTCCTGTCCTGCCGCAGCAGAGCCGCCAGGTCCCCAGCTCTCCGGCACAAAACGTGCGGCTTTGGTCAACTTCTCAAGCCTCCTGCCAAACTGGGATGCTGGAAGCTGGGAAGATCTCATTAAGCCTTAATGGCCTGAGTGGCTCCAGTGTAGGGCTGGGAGCACAAGTGTTCATGGAAGGATGAAAAGCAAAAAAAATAAAAATAAACGGGTTTTAGGGAGGAAGGTATGATGTCAGGCGGACCACAGCCTATTTCTGGAACTAAGCTGTGAAACCCATGATACATTTTGACACATAAATGTTGCCAAGGAAAACTGATAATATAATTGTTAATACGGTCACAGCCAACTGTTTTTCAGATAAGGAGTTAAACTCTTCCATGCAATACAGTATTTCTGGAACGTAGCACCTAGTCATTCCGTGCTTTCATTGGCTCTGGGATTACTTATATCATATTTAAATAAAAGGACTAGATTATTGGGCACAATAAGAACAATGCATTGCTTGTGGTCTTGCAGCATTTATCTTAAGTCAATACAAAAGTTTGGAGTTCTAAAGCCTGTGTCAAGGGCAGTGAAACAAGGGCCACATTCAGTGAACTAGTGATTTGTTTATTTTTTAATGCACATTTAAGTACCTTATTTTGAGGACTCAGAGGTACATAGATAATTCAGTTAAATATAGCTTAATTTAAAAAAAAAATTGTCTGTCTGAGGAACCAAGTCTGATAGAAAATATTAAAAGTTATTATGTGCAATTTATTCTAGATAAGGCTAATGATCAAACAACTTCCTCATCTCTGCCATAGCACAATTTCCCCTGAGATAGAGGTCCATTTTTGCATCCTTCATATGAGCTTTGTTCCTGGGAGCTCGACAGGGCTCCACAATGTAATTACAGAGTGATTAGGAGTAAGTAATACCAGAAAAGAAGCGATACTTTATAAGTGCAGATATGGAAGGGAAGGGATAGGTTCAAATATGAAACAGAGAGAGACACTGTAGCCCAGAGAAATGAAAACTGCTCAGAGGGGCTCAGGACACAGAGGCAGAGAGTGACAGGCAGGACTCAAGGTGTGCAGGGAACAAGTGGAGCACTGAAGGGTGAAGTCTGGGCAGGAGAAACAAGCAGAACATCTCTGCCACCTGCCAAAATGTAGGCAGGCCAGAGTTTAAAGGAGGTTTAGGTGTCCACTTTCAGAGAATCAGAAATCTCCCTGGGTCTTAGACTCTTATGTTCTCCTCAAAAACTAATAATGTCCTTTTATTCCATATTTACAAGCAGACACTTTTAAGATTATAAAATGATGTAATTATTTAAATCAATACTTTCTACTCCTTAAATTCTGACATTTCTGATTGCAATGAAATAAAATAATTTTTTGTCATGGTTTGTAGTGCAGTTCATTTGCAGCTATGGCCAATTTACTCTCTTACAGAAGGAGAAATAGGTCTCTGCTTGAGTGTTTCCTTCAAACACAGAATAACATCTCTTTACTGCTGACCCTCCCCTCTCCCAGTGTGAGTATGGAGCGAGTGAATTTGGCCACAAACCTGCTGTGCTCCTGACTTTGATGGTGTCTGAAGGTCCATGAACAATTCAGTTGGGAGTAATTTGTGCTGGTGTTATTCCCATTTCCCCACAATCAGCTTTCCTGCCATGGTGTGATGCTGTCTTATCCCTGGGGTGGGGTGCAGGGTCATTGCAGGCTGTGTGTCCATGTCCAGACCCCTCTGGTGGTGCCTGTGCAGAGCTGCCTTGGCTGTGGTGTGTTTTCCCAGCTGCTTTCTTGGCTTCCAGCACCAGCTCTGTGTTCCAGTGCCTGTAACACACGATGTCCCCACGGTGGGAAGTGTGGTGGTGAGATCAGTGAGCTCCATCAGATGGTGCTGAATGTAGTTAAGGAAAAAAACATCTAAGAAAGGACCACTTCTACCTCCTTGGGCCCAGTTCTTTCTGCCAAAAAGTCTCTTCCCAGGTGCCTCTTCACATTGCCCAGCAATGCCTTCAGGGCAGCTTGTCTTTGACTTCTGCTGCTTTATAAATCATATCACACCATTTTATTAAACTAGCAGGAAAGTTTGGACTCTGCTCTCCTCTGATTCCCTGCCTTGAACCAGAGTTTAGAGTTATTTTTTTAATGTACATTGATTTATCTTTTCCTTCTTCAAGTAGCAATTTTCCAAATAATGGGTCAGGGCTGAGTGGCAGCATGGAAGAAGAGGTTTTTACATATTATTCCTAATTTCTGGAGACAGGACATGAATTCCAGAGGACTGAGAACTGCTGCCAGCTCAGCATCAGCTCAATCCCGACCTTCACTGCATGTTGTTCGCCCAAGAGCAGCAGAGCACAGCCTTGCCTGCCGGAGTTTGGATTTCTGTGTAATTGGTTCCCATGTAACTGAATTTACAAGGTTGAGTAACACGCCCTGGCTTCAGCAGGGACATTTCCACTGGCATGGTGCCAATCTGATGACCACATGTCTCCCATTCAATAAGACCCAGGGGACCAAGTCACCCACCCCTGTTCTTGGGCCTCCTATCTCTAGTTGGAGACCTCCTAGTCTGGGAGATTAATTGAGGTCTTCAAGTGTTGAGCCTATAGGAAATGCAAAGACTTGGGCAGAAGTTAGGCCAGATGAAGGCAGAACATATCAGAGATCCCTTGGAAAGATTTAGTTATATATTCAGTGAGGAGGTTTAACTGGGGACAACACAGATAATCCTGCGATGTAGAGATGGAAAATTTGCATTTATGCCCTGAATATCAACTGTTCCTGCCAGTTGTGGGAATTGTAACACTTGTGGGAAACAGGTGCTTGCTCTCTCGTGTTCACAGAACTCTCCTCCCCACAAACCCTCAGTTTGCAGGGAAAAAGCTGTTTGTACATAAAGAACTGTTACGCATGGTTCAGATTCTTAATGTCTATGAAGTTTCAATTACCCAGTAAAGGAGGAAAAAGAAAAAAAAGAGTATCATGAGTATCATGTGACCAATTCATTTAAGAAATTATATGGCCCCTCAACACTTGGGGATCTGTGTGTAGCTGGCCCTGCTATGCTTGTTTTCCTCTCATTTCTGGCCTCTTTGTACAGATGGGGAGTAAGAAAAGATGAAGCACCGTGTGACAGCCAAGCAGGGAAACTGCAGCTGAGTCATGGAGACAACTCACATTTCCCAAGGATTAAGCACTGAAAACCATCTGTAGGTGACAGAGGAAGCAGGCAGGGAAAACCCCAGACGTCCACAGAAAGTCAGAGATAAGGGAAACATCTTAAGGGCCGGTGTAAAGGTAGAGTGAACCGGTCTCACTGTGTGATTAAATGATTCCCATCAGCCACAGTGTCACAAACAGAAAACATGTGGGCATTTCTGCCATTCCTCAGCCCTCAGCAGCCTGCTCTCCTCGGCACTTCTCGAGAGTCCCACTCTCTGAGGCACTTGCAGAGTTCACAGAAATCAGCAGGAATTAAGGTTGGTCACATTGGCCTTGGGAATTACCACAGGTAATGGATGCTGGGAAAAAAAGTCAGGAAGGTAAAGGTATAAGAAAGCAATCCCAAATATTAGTCTGGCCTCTCCCCTTGCTCCCTCTCTCTTGAGATATCACATGGTCAGCATGGCAGATGGCACCATGGACTCAGCATCCACCAGCACCAGGAGGGTGGAGCTGCTGTCAGCAGCAGGTGTTTGCAGGGTAGGATTTGTCTTGGCAGTGTCTGATCTGTGGGATGTGGCTCTCCACCACCCCCACATCTCCATCCTGCACCTGTGCCAAGAGCCAATTCCATCACTTGTGTGTCCACAACCTAAAAACCAGGTGGGGGCCAAAAGCAAGGAGGAGCAGAAGTATGGGTAGGGCAGGAGGAAGATGGACAGCACTGGAGGCCAGAATAGAGGTGCTGAATTCATTAGCAATAATAAATTAATTATCTTTGCCCAAACCACCTTTAGTAAAGTGGTTACCACCAGGCAGTCCCAAAAGGAGGGGTTTCTTTGGGACAACATGGTCAGGCCATGTGCTGCTGGGGGATGCTGACCTGAGGCCTCTTCCCAAGTCTCACCCACAGCCTGGACAGAAATCTCTTCCTCCACGTGTTGGGGCAGATTCCAGCACTTCATTTCAGAGGCAATGCCAGCTTAGAGCAGGTTTCTGTTCCAGGGCAGTGTGGGGATCGTGCTGCTTTCTTGTGGCTGTGGATGGTGACGGAGGAAATAATTCGATAAGTCTGCAGAATGTTTTTATTGTCATGTCAACAAAATATTTTCTGCCTCCACAGACTGTGGAAGTACTTAGCATGCAGCATCTATCCAGTTTTGGAAAACACTTGAAAACCACTGACAGAATCTCACTATTCCTTTTTTTAGCTCCATAATGAAAAAGCAAACAAGAAATATGCTGATTCCCAAAATGAACTAATTTTTTTCTGAAGCAATTTAATTTTTTAGCTTTGATCTGATACCAGAACCCAAAGGACTTACTTGCTATTTCTAAATAATGAGTCTAATGTTTATGCTCTGAGCCTGAACTTTTCTGGTTTTGGAAAAAATGTGACTTTACATAAAAGTCCTTTGATTAAGAGATCTGCAGTCAGAGGAGTTTTCGATACAATAATGAAAAGGCCTTTCAGACTGCTCACTCGAACACTGCTCAGCACGATATTACTCAAGAAGGGAAGAAGCCGACAGAACAATCACACTATTAGTCTTTGCTTTGCCAAGTGTTGTGTTAGTCATATTCCTATGGTAAAATCTCCCAGAAGTGGCTAAGAGAAGCCTTACACTGCATGGAGCGATGCATGCCTGCAAATGCACCCTGACCTGGGTGGTCTCTCGCCCTGGCTCTCTCCTTTGATTGTTGTTTAGCCCTGTTTCATTGAGGCTTTAGGAGCTGATTGCTGTACAGAGGGGAAGTGTTTGGAGGAGAAACAGAGGCTATTTCCTCCTGCTATGGTCCAAATTCCCCGGCAGCAGGGATGGTACCTACAGCAGGCTGCAGCACGCTTTTGTTCCCAGCACGACCTCGGCTCAAAGCACAGCTCCTGCACAGTGAGATCCCGTTCCCTGCCCCATCAGAGCACCCTGGCTGCAGTGCACCCTCCTCTCCCTGGGTGCCACGAGCACCCAGCCCCTGCTCTCATCCTGCAAAGGTCACCCTGCTGTCCTGGTCCCTGCTTCCCGCGACGTGGGATGGAAAGAGTGACTCTGGCACTTGCTAAGTAGGTTGAAGTTTGGAAGCCGAATGCCTGTGTTATTTCTGCAGAACTGACATGCCTCTTTGTCCTGAGCCATGTGGCCCAGATTCCAGCCCTTGTATCTACAAAATATTACTCATGTGTGCGCTCCTCCTTCAAGTCCTTGATTCCAATGGGATTACTCACATGTGCACGCATTCCCAGGGCTCTGCAGAGCAGGGCAAATCCTGCTGCCTTCAGCTCATTTACACCACTGCTCTGGAGAGGAAAACCTGAATGGGAGCAGCTCAGCAGGAAAAGGAAGATCGACCTGATACCTCCTCTGTGTTCTCCTGCCACATTCCCATCTCCACTGCCACTGGGGCAGCCTGCAGGAAGGTTTGCTCCCCTCCACCATCTGGGCATTGCTGCATATTAGGGGTTAAAATGAGAGAGCATTTTGGTTTTGGAGATTTATTGCTTTCCTCCTGCTATATTTGTAAAGCTCATCATTAAGGTCAGCCATCCCCACCCGTGCAGCTGTATGTACATTTTTTCCTCTGGTTCTAGAGTTGTACTTTACTGAGGAAATTATAATTATTAAAACACACAAGGTCACGCTCTAGATGAACTTGGAAACAGTTCAAATATGTTTCAGGTTTGAAACTATGTAGCAGCTATGGCCAAGTGGTGAGTTCATAACAAAAGAATGGTTAATTTCACACTTCAGATAACATTTCCCCCGGAAAGCAGTAAAGCATATTGGGACAGGAATTATTAAAGGTCGAGAACACTGGAGACACATAATCAGTCATTAGTCCTGATAATTAGATATTAAAGATAGGCTCAGGGTGGGGGTAGTGTGGTTCTGCCTGGATGAACCAGTGTGTGTTCTTACCTTTAAATCACTCTTTTAAAATATTTTCATCTCCAGAAAGGCTCCATGACTTTGTGGACTTAACTTTGGATATCTCAAGAGCTTCCCCACAAGTGGCTCTTCTTCAGCTGCTGCAGGTCACAGTTCTGGTTGCATGTCAGCAGGTAACACCATCAGGGCATTGCTAGAATTAAAATTTACAAACAGTATTCTGACACAGCAGCAGAGAAAAGATGCACATGTCTCTCCCTGAATTACCTCCCCCTGTGCATTGGGATGGTGGGAGGAAAGCAGGGGCAGATATTTGTGGCCTCCCCAGCAATCTGCATCAAAGCTAACCACTGTTCATCCCTTGGAAACTGCAAAAGAGGTTTTCATACAACAAGTTTGGGAAGACCAAACCTGTGCAGACAGCAGCCTGAAATGGCTCTCTGCTAGTCTGTGTGAGATTTGTGGCTAAAACAGGTTGATCTTTGTTGGTTTTCTTCCAAAACTGAGGCTCTGCCATGCAAACCTCCCCTACTCCATTAACCTTCATTTCAGTGTCAAGGCTTATCAGCAGTTTCCAAAGAATCACTTTAAATAATGTTTCTGTTAAATACAGAAAGAACACCCCAAATCCCCCAAATTATCTCTGTCTTCCTGAACACTGACATCCAAAAATCAGTGCTGGGTGTTCCAAATCCTCCCTCAGCAGCTTTCCCCTGGAAACAGCAACAGCCCAGCCCAGGTTGCCCACACATCCTCAGCTGTGCCTCCAGGTCTCCAGTATCACCCTGCACCAGGGGAAAACACACAGAACATTCAACTTGTGCAGCTGGAGTTGTGAAAATCTACTCAAGAAGAAAATCAGGATGTGGCTGACTTCATGAGCACATCTCAGAGGCACGTGCTCCTGCCACCCCCGTGTCCCCCTGCCATGGCTGGGGGGTGGCACTGGATTCTGGTGCTTTGGGGAAATCAGTGACACCCCAGCTGCTGGGGTGGAGGGGAAAGGTGATGCTTTATCTGGGTTATTGCCCTAGCTGAGGGTCTTTTATTTTCTCAGCTGTGCACTGCTATGGTCATGCCCACAGAATGTCTTGGAATCGTGTCCCAGTGTTGGCTGTTCAGCTGCACGGCAATGAGGTCAAGAAGCTGAGCTTTACCTCTGAATTTTCCTTCTTTTCCAGGTATCATATTTTATTCATAATTTAGAAAGAACTTGCTGATGTCTTTGTGGAAAAAAAAAAAAAAAGGAATGGCAGTGAGCATTCAACACTAGTTTCATTTTTCATCACCATTATCAAGGCTTGGATTTTAACTTTGGAATGTCCTTATCTAAAATGAAATCAAATAAGCACTTTGTGGCAGAGGGTCCTACACTCCCTCCTCACTTCAGGGAGCTTGTGCAATGTGCAGCATTTGCCTCCCTGCTGCACGCTTGGATCAGCTCCCCAGAGCTGACACATGCACACATCTACCTACAGGTAATGTCACATCACATGTGCCTGCTAACGTGCATTATTCACACTCAAAGGTTTACACCTCAGCACGCTCCCCAGCCCCTGGGTGCGGACAAGGACAGATGTGGCTGCTGTCAAACTCGTGGACAAATAGCCAGGCAAATAAAACATGTAAAAAAAGCCAGCATGTAAAAGATGTGAAACCCAAGGTATGTTTTAATGACCTCAGTGAGGCTGGACATGAGGGCACAGTGACCTGCAGGTGGGCTGAGCCCATCCTGTGACCAGGCCATGCAGAGGAGCTCTGTGTTTGTGTGCCACAGAGGGGACATCTGCCCTGCTGGAGCTGGACAGCAGCCCTGGGCTTCCTAGCACTCATGGATGCAGACACCTGATCCTCTGCCAACCCCTTGGCTGCTGTGAAGGCTTGCAAACAAAAGTGAGCTGATCCCTGCCTCTGCTTCCACCACACAGGAGATGGACAGAGCAAACCCAAACATTTATGCTGGGAACTGTTCTAGATGCCTTTTTTTTTGGCCTTTTTTTTGAACAGAAATTCAGTAACATTAAAATGCTTTGAGAATTTGCCTCATACCTGCAGAATTATTCCCACTGATATAAACAAACAAACATTCAGGAAAAGTACCCTTCAAAACAGAATGTTTTGATTTGCCAATGAGAACAAATACCTTAACACTTGCCACCACCCTTAATGCCAGCTAAAAAAAATAATATTAAATTAAATTTCTCAAACTTGAATGCAAACATAACACTCTGTCCCAAACCAGCTATTCTGTTGGCCTCAGTGCTAACTGTAAATTTATTTGTTTTTCAGCTTGCTAAAATATGTAAATCTTTTGTTTTCTGGGTTGATCCATTAATATTGTTTTATGAACTTGTCAGAAGTACTAACCAAGAAATAACAAGCAAACAAACAGTGATCTTGTCTGGCCCTGCCTGGAAAGCTGCAAAGAGCACGGATTAGTGAGCTGAGTGGAGGTGTTGGCTCACACCACCCCAAACCCAGTGTGCAAATGGGATGGGAATATGGGACCAGCTGGTACAAAGAACAGCTTCAGCAATGGGCTGGCTTAAAAATGCAGCTGCAGCTTCCAGAATGCTCCAGATGTGATGGGGATCAGAATTCACCCGTGTTATTTCAATATATTGATTTTCAGTTTGTGAAAGTTGCTCTGAATCTGCTGTGTCATTTCCCTTCAGAACAATTGTGTCAGTGCAGCAACACAATTGCTATAGTCAGGGTAGCTACCTAAAATAACCCTGGGCCAGTCATCTTTCTTCCAAAATCTGGATTAGATTGGAAATTCAGCAGCATTTTCTTGACTGGGGAAAGGTGGTTTTTTTCCTTGGGTTTCCCTGCTTGCCAGGAGCCAACGTGAAAGCCAAGACCTCACCCTGACTCTCATACACAGGTTGCTTTGTTAAACAATATCAAAGTTTCACTCCATTGCTTCTCCTTCCGGAAGCAATGAACCGACTGCTCAAAGAGGAGAAGTTGTACAAACTTGTACTGACACACAACTTGCAGCTTGCAAAGCCTTCCTTCAGACCAAGGATTTCCCCCCTGACTTGCACCAGGGCTCCTTTCATGTCCCTCCCCTGCACCACAGCCTTGGCAATTCCAAGGAATTCCTCACAACAATGGTGAGGAATTTTGTTGGTGATTCACAAGATTTTTTTGTTTGTTTGTTTGTATTTAATTTTTATATTTTTTGGACATTCCCAAACTGCTCTGTTGAAATTTGCATTTGTGTTTCATGGTCACCTCTGGAGGATCTTTTCAGGAGACTGAAAACCCAAGAAAAAGGGTAACAGTGGATATATCTGGATAGAACCACAGATCTGAAGGAGAATGTTGCCTCCCTGCCTTCCCTTTATACAGCACTGCCCTCTTCAAAGAATGCCCCAGCCCCTTCTCACCTTAAATTAGAATGTGTACCTGGAGCTGCACAAGTGTTGTGGACACAAATCTGGTCTTGTGTACACTGCTGGGAGCATCACCCTCTATAAACTGAAATTAAAAAATTACAAAAAATAGTGCAAAGGAAAGGACACTCAAAGCTTGTCCATTTTGGTCAGGGCTGAAAATACCATAAGTCTGTAAAATTCTGGGCTCCTGTCTGCTTTAAGAAGACTGCCTGGGTTTCCAGCTGGGCAGGTAAAATATTAGTCAAGTTGCAATGACAGTACACTCCCATGGCAGCTTCCTTCATTATTTCCTGATTTCACATTCAGTGGAAAAGCAGAAGAGAAGCATGGCAAACAGAAAATGTCTCTGGAGTCCAACACAAGCTGACATAACTCTACCATTTCTCTGTGGTAGAGTCTCTATTTTGCATCAGAACAAAATGAGATAACTCATTGAAGAGGTGCTGGTGGATATATGGGACTAATTCAGAGTCCAAGACAGGGAGCTACTTGCTTGGTGTGAGAAAATTTAAGTTAATGGAGCTACACTAATTTACCTCCATGGGGATTTGCTCCTGCTCTCAGAAGTATCAGCTCACAGTAGTTAATGGGTGCTTTGGCATGGATTTAGGAAAGCCTGGGTATTGTCCCAGTTAGTAGGTGGTGATATTAAAAATAAAACCAGGATAACATTGAACAGAGAAGACATGATTTTAGTATTATTTAAGACATGGCATCTACAAGACAATTAGTCTATTAAAATATACTAGGACTAAATATTCCAGGTACAGTCTGGGTTGTGTCAGCCTGATGACTTCTAAGTGGATTATGAACTTCATGACTTGTCAATCCACAGTCATTCTGCTGTTATAAGCCTCTTAAATTGATCCAGTTAACTTTATCAATAGCTAAAGGAAGAACTTGAGTGGCTGAACAAAGTGCTCTGAACTCCACGGCTCCATCCATCATCTCGTCCTAAGGACCTTGCTCTCTCTTGCTTTCTTGGAACTGGCTGTTGTTCAGAGAGAGATTAAGCAGCATCTTCAAAAGTAAGATAAAGAGCAGAGCTATAGGCTGTGCTTGCCTTTGTTCAGCAGCTTCCACCTCCCTTCTCTGAAGGAAGGAGGAATGGCTGGAGAAGCTGAGCAAGGCAAGGGGTAGAGGAAATCACAGCAGGGCAGAGGACAGGGTGTGCTGGTGTGCTCTCAGCTGCAGCTGTGTTAGCAAGTGGATGTTGTTCAGGGGACACAGAGGATCCAGGTTCATCAGCTCACTGCCCCTGGCTGGGTTTCACAGCCTTGTCCCTGCAGGAGCTGGCAGAGACACCACCTGCTAACAAAGGGAATAAGGGGCAGCGCCTGCTCCTGGTGTCAGCCTGACCCTCCTTTGCTCTTTATCACTGTCTGAACCAAACATATTTACTGCAGGGAAGTGCTAATACACTAAACACTTCCTGCTGCCTGCAATGCTTTCTGTCAAGTACAGCACAGACAGGTGTAAAACTAAGAGAAATGCCTGGAGAAATCCTAGTTTCTAATAGACTGGGTATTGGCCAGGCAAGGTGTTCAGTGAGGGAAGGGATGTAACACTGAGAACTGGATATTGATTAACACTGCTTGATGTGTGAAAAGGAAAATCTTTCATAAAGGGTCACTTCTGTCTAGTGAAAGAACAGCAGCAACATTTGTAAAGTGAGCTGACAGAACAGCTAATGATGTATATTCACCAGTAAATCACATGATGGGTCTGATTTTAATTGGCACTCAATTAACTGGTGCTGCTGAGGACAGCTCCAGATGTGGGTAGTGGGAGACTGTGTGATCCTCATCATCTTTCCCTCAGGATGCAGAAAGCTGGTGCTTTGGTGGGTGCTGCACAAACTGTACAGCAAATATTCCAGGCATATACAGGCTCTGCTGTTCCTACAAGCATTAGCTCAGGGCATAGTACATTTCAATGCATTTAAAAGAAATAAAAAATGAGAAGAATAACTGTAATTTCCTCCTTGCTATCGAATTTTGGGGTTTGAATTTTGCCCAGCTCTCCCTGAGAAAGGGTGAGGCAGGTCCTGCTGTGTCTGCCTGCCAAATCACTCTGTCTATGAACTGGCAGCTGCTGACTGGTTTTTGTTTGATTGATTTATATGGGCTTCTACAGTGATGATTAGTGTATCCAAGGAGAAGATTAGGATAAGGTCTGTGTCTTCCTCAAATGTGTTGTTCAGTTAGCTAAATGACAAATACACCTTCAAACACCTGTTAAATTGTGATATAAGTCAATTGCCCACTAAATTGCCTTACTGATTTCTTCTGCTGTTTGAACACCTTCCATTTAGGCTCTCCAGGATATTATCAGCCCTTGGAAAATACAGAATTCAGTTAAAAGCACCAATACCAGACTGAGGGCACACAGAGAAGATGTGCCTGAGGGATGTGTTCTGTCCTAAACAAGGATAAAAGACTCCAAAGTCCTGCAGCAAAGGATGTTTCCAGGGATGTCCAACTCCACTAGAACCTTGCCTCTCCTTATCTAAAAACAACCATGAAATCCTGGGGGCATACCACAGAGTTTCAGCTATTACATATTATTTTCATGTGTGATAATTGTTAACCTGGTTACATGAGGCAGTTTCAGTATGAGATCCCAGCACTATTTCTTTCTGGTCCTTTCTGAGTGATTTATGTTAATTGTTTATGAAAACCAGTATAAAAATACTGGTCCCTTGAGAGCTTGGCCTTTGTGGCAGTCTCAGGCAGAGCACAAATAAAAATTTGTGTATGGCTTAGCAGTGGGCATACACTCTTATGCAATCCAAGTGTCCAGGAGCAGAACATTTTACTCTTTCAGCCCAGGGCATCTGTCCAGGAATTACATGTGAAATTAAATCCACTGGAGTAACTAATGTGCTGTTTTTGTTGGACTTGCAGAGAAAGATTTCATCCAAGATTTCTCCTCAGACATAGAGATCAATTTTACTGATGGCTCCCTTCTTGGAATCCTGTTCCATCAAACATCTGACCTGCAAACAGCTTTGTTCCTGAAGCAGGACCGTGGGACGGCCAGGGCTGCACACAGCAGTGGCACAGCTGCCCCAGGGAAAGCTCCCTGTCAGCTCTGGATGCTTGGAATCTGTGCTCTGCTGGGGTAAACTGGCAAAGAGACACCGGTTTCTGTGATGTTATTGCTATTTCCGGTATCTGTTTGACTCCTTCAGGGCAGAGGATGGGATCTGGGGGAGAAGTGTGGATGCTCACAGGGGAGGGAGCCACGGGAAGTTGTCCCAGATGCAGTTTGGGCTGGTGGTTCCAAGCAAAGGCAGGAGTGGTGTCACCACCGACAAACCATCCTGCACCATCTGGTGAGTGATCCTGGGGTCTGCTCAAGAGCCATTTTAAAAAGCTTGGCTCAGGTGACATCTGATTTCACCCAAGCAGCTTGGTTACCTCCAGAAGGTGTGAAAACCATATTCTGCTAGCCAGGATGAATGTGGTCACTGCTGAAGCAGTGGCAAAAGTCTGGGCAGCTGCCAGGTGGTCCCTAGTGATGCAGTGGAGTGTGTGCACTGGGCCCTCCCTGGCAGGGTGACCACAGGGTTAAAGCACTTTTCTGGGGCTTTTCCTGCTCCATCTGCACCTGTCTGCCTGCACATATCCAAACCAGTGCCTGGGACATATAAATAAACTGCTTCCTGGCAGGTCATCCGAGATGGTGGAGGATGGTATGTTTTTATATCATTCCTTCCAGTCCTGGAGACATGAGCTGACCTAATCACTGGAGATAAGCAACATCAGGTCTGGTCAGCATGGAGAGGAGAGACCTCCAAGAAAAACACAGGTGCTCCAGGAACTGCCACTGCTGATCCAGCACTGCAGACAACACTGCATGGGGCTCCTGGAGCAGGCTGAAACAGCAGCAAATCCCCTGGGAGAGCCAAAAATCCCTGGGACTTCTCACGGGAATGGGGTGTTAACTCTTGTGTGTGTGCTGTCATGTTGAAACTCTGCATGGGAGAGATCTCCTGCTCTGTTCTCCTTCTCCAACCAACCAACACCTCAGTGTGACTGTGATGGACACCCTAAACACCATCACTGGGGGGTGCTTTTAAGGGTCACATGCCTATCAGACAAACCACAATACACATATTTATTTGACTGCCTAAAATACAGCCTGCATCCTGTGGTCCCTTGTGGCTCGTTTCCTCGCCTAATAAAAGGTGCACACTGTGCCTGGTACAAGCCAGCCAACCCTGCTCCACCCTGGAGGTGGGTGAACATCAGCCCTGAGTTTGTATTTCAGCAGAATGAAAGATGATAGGAGTTCATTATTACCTCTAGAAATGATGTTGCAATATTGGTCAGTCACCACTAGCAACTGAAGTTGTAATGAAGTCATACTTCAACTCCAAAGTACTGCTTTTTAACTCTGTTTGGTGGTTGGGGTTTTTATTATTATACATTTTGTTTTGTGAGGGTTTTCTTTTTTATTTTTATTTCTCTTCTTCTGGCAGCTAATCTAGTACACAAATATCTGACCTTACTGGAACATTTGGGCAACTTATGTGTTATGAAGTCTCCTTCATTTGCTAAAGAAATGAATGTCGCAATTTTCCTGATTCTGAGAATAAATCCTTCTGTGAATTAACATTTCACAGAAGCTGCACTTAAGTGTTTTGGAGGAGGAAAAGATAGAAGGGAAAAAAAGAAGTGAAGAAGGCATTAAAAAAAAATCTCAAAAATTGTCTGTAGTCCTCACCAGACGTGTGAGTGAGAAGTGCACATAGTTTTGAACAAGAGAACTGTGACAGCTGATTTCTCCACACAAAAAACAGAGCTATATTATGCCACAAGGTAGGCTGAACAGCAGCCCAGTTTATAGTTTAAATGTCTTGGGAGCTTCCAGAAAAATCTTTTGCATCAAACCTTTACTACTATTGCCACCATGTGGTGAAATTCCACAAATGGCACCATTAGCTGCCACAAAATTGATTTGTTCATTATGATTTATTTCATATCGACTGTATTTGGAGAGATTTAGAGGCCACTATATTTTTAATAATGGCAGAGTTGAGTTCTTTATCTTGCCTTCTCAGAGAAACGATGCAGAAAGTTCTGCCGTGTTTCAAGGCACAGCTTCTGTAGAGGAGTTCCCAAAATGAGTTGGCATTTTCAGCTGGATTCAAGCTCTGGGGATGAGAGACCCTCCAGCTTTCCTGCAACTTTCCCAGACTCTTCCCAGCTGTCTCAGGCTGCTGAAAATCCCCCCTCTACCCAGCCATGGCACGGGCACTGCTACGATAAAATGTGTTTCCACACAGAAGAGCTCTCCAAACCTTCCTTCCCCGCAGCTGTGGATGGACACAGTGAGCAGCCCTTCCTCTGCCCACCCTGGCACAGGGACAGGGACAGGTAACCAGCCTGGAGATTTCACCTGCTGAGACAACCCTCCTCACGAGTGACAGCTTTTGTGCTGCTTGGATGAAAAGCTGCTGGGTGAGAGGTGACCTGACAGGACCGAAATGCGGTTCTGGCAGCTGCTTTTGGAGCTCGAGTGTTTTTCCCCTAAAATATGCCTAATTTTTTAGAAAGAAGACTGGTGAGATGCCTTATATATTGAGGAAAGCCTATTTTTTAAAAAAAAAATACAGTCCCAAAGCCTGTATTTTGGTTATTTCAGCACTTTGCCCACTGTTCTAACACTGCATTAGGGAATCCTCCTACAATGGATGTTCCAGTTGGACTATCATGTCCATTTCCCCTCAGGTCTGGTTCCTCCACTGCCATTAGGCACATTTTAGCAGATAAAACATTTACCAAACATTTGATCCATACCTATCCCAATGCCATTTTTCTTCCCATTTAATCCTGTCATCTGCCCTGACCTGTTTTTTCCTTTGGAGCCAGCCTGGTTTCAAACATTTAAACCATGGTACCAGTTTTGTCTTTGTCCCTTTGTGTGGCTGAGGGCCTGCCCATGGCAAGGACAAGAGCAGGGATTGTGGCCATGCCATTATTTCTCTGTGGGTTATGTCTGAGAACACAGCAATCATCCAGCCTGTCCAACGCCCCATCCCAACAGGTGGTCTAAGGCATCTACTGCTTGCCTCATTCACAAGGCAGATTTATTGAAGCCTGTTTCCAATTCAGGCTGTTTAATGGTTCCTTTTTTTGTTTTTGTGTGTGTGTGTGAGCTGGGTTCACCCGCTTTGGTGGCTGCAGCCAGTCCCCTGTCCCAGGGCACTTACAGAAATGAGAACTTTTGGCTCTGAATTCAGCTGACCTGGCTGAGGGAGCTGCAGAAACAGACACAAGTCATGCCCAGGAGGGTCTTGACTGGGTCCTGCATGGCAGTGAGGGACACAGTGGGCAATCCATAGGTGGACACCAGAGAGATGCACACATCACCCTATATATCTGCATATACCATATGTATCTGTATATTTACATGCAGATCTCTTCTCCTCCTCCCCTCCTTGGTGAGGGATGTCGCTGGAAATCTTGGATGCTTCAACTTTGGCTTAACTCAGACCAGAGCAGACCAGGCTGGAGCTGCCTGTGCGCCTCCTGAACAAAGAGCTCCTCCAGGCATCAGCCGAGGATGGCTCCTGGGCACATTCCTGCCCTCCATGGGAACAGTCTGTCCCCTCTCACAGCTCCTCTGGCTGCCCTCCACCCTCCTCAAGGCTGTGGGAGAGCACCCCCTGACTGATTCATCTGGGCATGAAAGACTTGAGGTAGTTCTAAAGCCAAAGTAGGGGAAACCCACCCCCCCAAAAATAAAAACCCATGCAGAACTGTGAGAAAAGCTGGTTGAAATGAAAGAGGCTTGTGGAAGTTTTTGAATGAAATTAAGTAAGATACACACCCTCTTGCCCCCAATTTTTCATTGTGGTTCCAGGCATGGTTTTGTTTGACTGAAAACTCAGTGTTGTCTTTAATTTTCAGGCTATTTATCCTTCTGGAAGCTTGTGATGTGATTTTTATGAAAAGAAAACCAGTGTTTGCAAAACAATTCAAAGAGTTGAACTTTGGGAAGAATCAGAATATGAACTGTGAGCTTTTTCAGAACAAGACATTTCCTATAAGGATCACTGAAACAATTTATTTCGAAATTCATTAAATTGTTCCTTTGCCTTTATTCTTTGTTTTTTTTTGTTTTTTTTTTAAGACTGGAGAGATTTCAGAACAAGTATAATGCTGTATTTTGTTTTTCATTCATTCAAGAAATAGCACTTAAAAAATGTCCAGATTGGATTTGTTTAAACCCTGCCATCCCTTTAAAAGGCAGACATCTGTGTTCTAGCTGGTTATAGGTGCAAATGGAGCAAAAGGATGGGCTCAGGGGAAATGAAACCTCTCTGCATCCTGCATTTACCTGCCTGTGGATGTGTGCCATCATCTCTGCAGCACTGCTACCAAGCACCCTTTCTCTCGTGCTCTGGAGCTGCTGATCATTTCTCAGCCACAGCAGATGGCTGAATGTGGGCACGATAAACCCACATCCTAACAAGCAGCCATTCAGCCAAAAAAGTTGCTTTGCTGCCCTCACCCTCCCTGTGTCTGGTGGCACCAGCACTGCCTCTTCCCATGGCTCGTGTCGCCCTGCTGCTCCTGCCAACCACTGCTGCTGCCCAAACGTGATCCCCAAGGCCAGAGTTTGGGCTGGGGGTTGAGTGTTTTCCCTTTTATATTATCAGATGTATCCATGGAACCCTCTGAGTGCTTATAACAACCACACAGCCCCATCCATTCACTGCGAGAGCCTGCCCCGAGCCTCTCAAAAGATAATGGGGCTTTAATCACAGCAAGACTCACCCTTTTGAACTGTGCTCTTGAGCAAAAAATACATGAGGCAAACACAGTCCTTGGCACATCTACATGGAAAAACTTCACAGTGTTCCTCGGCTTGGCCTCCTGAGAGGGAGTCTGAGCTCTTGCTCTGTCAGTCAGATGGGATTTTTACTACTTATTTTTATTTTCTTTTGGTTGCTCTGTTGTTGGGAGAGAGGGGAACTGTGGTTGCCAGATACCAAACTGTGTATGATCTCCTTCCTTGAGCAGTCAGTGAAAAAAACATATTTATTTCCTTGTCTATAAATGGCTCTGAGAGAACTGTGTTTTTCTCCAGGGTTTAGTCTTCTTTAGGCTGGATTTTAGGCAGGTTATGAAGGACCTACCCTTGAGGTTCATGATGGAAACTCAGGTCCAGGTTCTCAGCTAGAAAAAAAGTTCCTTGCAATTAATGTCAAATTTATCCCAAAATCTCAGAAGCATTGACCAGGCTAAAGATACTGCTCTCAGCAAGGAAAGCAGCTAGTAGTGAATTTAGTAGCTATTCCAGCTGAAATAACATCAGGGCTCTCCTTTTTCCTCTTTACGAGCTGAACTTCTGCAGTGTGACTCCAGCATCCTCCTCTCCAGTGAAACTCAGCCTGTTTTTTCTGTAAATATCTGTACGTGTTAACATTAGAGACAGAAGGTATGATAAACTCCCATTAAGGGTTCAATGCCAGTAAATGAAAGAAAAAAAGCATTGAAATGATTACTTGACTTAAAATTCCCTGTTTGGCTCTGGCAGGGTTCCAAGGCACGTGATCACCAAGGTCACACACTTTGATGAAATTCCCTGGCACAGTGGGAGAGTTAAAACGCTGTATTGTAGTTCCTTTTGCTGTGGGGAAATCTTACAAACGTTGTTTATTTGGTATCTTTCCTGCCTCCAGTCATTCCCCACTTCAGACTGGGAAGGAATCAGCTCTCATGAAGTAAACAGGGTCAGAGCTGGTGGGGTGTTGGGATGGGAGCTGGGTGAATGTTTGTGGTCAAATACTTCATTAGAAGAAAAGGAAAAAATGTGGATGCGAGTCCTCCTGACAGGTTTGAAAATTAAATCATGTTTCTCAGGTGCTTGAGCCAAGAGAAGATGATAACTAAGAGTAATTACAAATAATAATTCATCATGCTCTAATCTTGCAGTGTTCTCAAGATGAAGCTTTGCTTTGCTTTCCTTTGATTCCAACCTTTTTGCTGGAACTTTTGTTTAGAGATGGAACTAAATGTGTTTGCTCTTCAAGGAGAGAGGACTAATGGAAGTTAAATATTTCATGGTTGATTTTTGCTTGGAGTGTTTTACTTGAGTGAAATTTAAGGTGGTTTTTTTTTCCAGTCTCAGATTGTGTATGTTAAAAAAAAGTCAGGTGTAACTCTCTGGTACCTGCTGTTCAAAGCTAAAAATGAGATCTCTTTCCTTGGAGGTGTTTGCCCCATGGTCCTTCTTGAGGAAGCACATTTGCTGACCAAGAAGCACTGCTGGCTGTGACATTCCCAGAGCTTCCAGATCTTTGGGTTTCAATGCAAATCTCACTGTATCTGATGTACAAAATGCGTCATCTCCTGGAGCAGATTCCTCCTGTGGCAACTGCAGCTTTTCACTAGGGGAACTTCAACACTCTGGATTTATGGGGCACAAAACTTGCTTAATGTGTCCCAAGTCACTCCTCATTCTCAAAAGTTAAACTGCAAATGGAGAAAACCCAAAATGCAGAGAAGGTGTTGACCTGGGAGGAAGGGTTTGAACAAAGTTGTATTTTAACCAGTCTAGGTGTTTGATTCCTGAAGTGTTAGGTGCACTAAGGCAAGCAACTCTCCATCCTTCCCCTGGCTGTCCCCCAAATGTTGTAGACTACCCCTAAAGAGATACTGGTTTCTCATCTGGAAGCCTTTTAGCAGCCTTTCCTGGTTTTCCATTTTGCTGGAAGGTGCTGAGACGTACCTTAGCACCGTTAATTTATATTTGTTATTGCCTGTCAAAGCAACTTTATTTATAGTTGATTAAAGCTCTTGGTTAGGGAGGCTGCATTCATACAAGCAGCTCTTGGCTGCTCTACATTAAAGCGAGGCCAATATTTATGGAAAACAGAATATGGCAGAAAACCTCAGCGTTTGTGGTTACTACAGAATGTCCCCATTGTTTTCTTTTCTGGTGCTCTTCCCTCTCTGCTTGCCTTCAATGGCCAGGTTTGCTTTTGTTTCTTAACAAAATGCCTTGCCAAAACCACTGTTTTCTGATTCAAATCTTGGTATGACAGCACTTTGGATGGATAGATGGAGGAGATCTCCTGCTTCTTGAAAAGAAAATGGGATTTCTCCTCATGCTGATGTCTTTTATGAGAATGGTGATGCAAAACAGCCACTTTTGCACATAGATAAAATTAAAACAGAGAGCCTGGGAGGAATGAGATTTCAGACTCTCCAAGGGAAAAAAATGTGCCCTCAAATCTAAGTTTTTCCCAGCCTGAGCACTTTTTTTGCATTTTGCATGCAGAGCTGTGGAGGAGCTGAAGATACCCCAGGTCTGGGGGCTCATGGAGAAGATGAGTGCCTGTGAGGTGTCCCTTGCTCTGTGGGGACTTGGGGTGGGGCTGTGGCTGCTGCCACTCCTGTGAGAGTAAGGGACATGGATGTCCCAAGTGTCCCTCTCTGGACACACTTGCCCTTTTGTTTGTCCCATTTCTGCTCACCCACAGCTGGGGATCCCAGAGCAGCTGGCAGTGCACCCATCACACACAGTGTGTGTCCCCAGGTGTCCCCAGGTGTCCCCAGGTGTCCCCAGCCTGCTCCCACCGTGTGTCCCCTGCTCTGGCACCCAAATCCCCTCCTGCCCCCGGACCCCACCAGGCTGGCTCAACCTCAGCCTCAGAGAATGCAAGCCACGAACCAGAGCCCAAACTGGGGCCCTGCTTTTAATTAGAGAATTAGTCTGAAGGAGGAGGAGACATCCTTGCTGCTCTCCTAATTTTAACCATAGTTAGCGCCTGATTAACGAAACATTTAACTTGTCTGGGACATGGGCTTGGTGGGGGGAGAGGTACCCCAGGCCAATCAGCACTGATGTATTCTGTTTCCCTTGCACTGAGGCAGAGCATTTCTAAGTGATGTGTGTGTGATTGCTTCCAGATTTACGATTATTTCCATCCTTTTAATGCTGAATTTTAAAATAAAAAAACAAAACCAAAACCCCCAAAAAACTCCAAAGAACTTGGCTTGGCATAATCTAATTTTCTCATGTGAAACAGTTTGTAGACCAGATGACCCCGGACAATAGGAGAGTTTGTCTGAGCCTGGCTGCTCTTGCTGCAGGGCTGTCCTCCTCTGGGCTGTCCTCCTGTAACCAAATGTGACCATGTCCTTTATTTAAACTCAGCTCAGGGACTTCAGCTCTGCTGCCTTGGCCAAGCTGCTGTGCCTGGCAAGTGCTGAGCACATCACAGCAGGTGAGACTGGATGTGTATCCTGACAAGGACAGGGCCAAAACCAGACTGAGATGGAATTTTTTCCCCCAGACTAGCAGATCTTGGAAATTCTCTGTGAGGTTAGACAGGGTTTAAAGGATACAACCCTGGACTGTTTAGGATACAGATGAACTCAAGAGCTTTTAGAACGCATCTGATGGAATTGTATCTTAAATATCTCAATTCATATAATCTTCCCTTAGCTGGAAAACTGCATTTCAAGCAAGGACCTGCTGAGAGGCTTCTTGGAAAGGATGGTCTTCAGCATTTCAGGATGGCATGAGGGGAAAGAAAGAGCCTCAGGAACTGGAAGGCTCCAGTAAACTCTGCTCACAGCAAAGACAATCTCCTCTGCCAGGGTATGACCCTGCCACTATATGGGATTTTGATTAAAATGGAAACTAAAGAATTTATAGTGCTAAAGAACTGCATACCTGCTCTGCCTCCTGCTTTTACTTATTGTATATTCCACACATTTATTGTGTATTCCTTGGTTTTCATGCTGTAGCTCTGGGATCTAAAACTAGGTATGGACCTTGCTCCCTAAGCTAAATCCAGACATGGAGAAAGGGACTGGACCTGAGTGTTGGTCTGGCTTTGGTGCTGTAGATACCATCAGCAATGGAAGGGACAATAGCTCAGAGAAAAGAATTAGAAAATAGAAAGAAAAAATAATCCAAGTAATTTTTAATTCCTAGTTAATAATTTAGTTCCACTCTTCTGTGATCAGAGTATAAAAGAGAGACAAGGAATTAGTGGTCTTCCTACTACAGCTTCTCTGTGTGCTCTGTTCTCTTTCATTTTTTTTAGTGGTTTTTATTTGTGCTAATTGATTTATTTAATATATGAAATCAATTCAGCTAGACAAAGGAATTTATGGTTTATTCTAAAGGGAAAATATTCTGGATATTTATATTCAAGTGCCCCAGAATGGCAGCAGCCAGGCAAACCCCAGTGTTGCTCTTATCTTTACATTAAATAATTAAATGAGGTGACACCAGAGAAGGCCCAGCAAAGCAGGAGTTGTCATTCCTGGTGTCTAGTGTGAGACTGAGAGGAGGACAAGATCAGGGATGACTGTAGTGGTTTGTATAGTTTATTCTATTGTCCCTTTTTCTCTACAGGAGGCCAGATGTAAGCAATGAGCAGGATTCTCACAGGAGGAATCTCTGCTTTCTAGTCCTGAGCTGGCAAAGACCAGGGTTTGAATCAGTTTGAATCAAAGTCAGGGAAATAAAAATGACAGAAAAATCAAAAATTCAAGAAAACACTAGAGAAAACAAAGAAAATAATAATAATAATAAAAAAATCGCTGACATTTGACTTTGAAAATCTCACTGCAGTGATCAGAATGTTTTACCTGAGATGATCCAGGGGTGAAGGTGGAACAAGGAGGAATTCTCACTGGAGCTGACTGCTATGGAAGTGTGGCAGCACCTGCCTGTGGCCAGTCAAACCCATCCCCATGGGACAGGTGCCCAGCAGGGCTCTTCTGTCCCCACCTACACAGGGACCTCCAGCTCTGCTCTCCAGCCCTGTTTGTGCCACCCTTGCCATTTGTTCTGGCCCACGGGACAAGTGCACAGCCTTGATTACTGATATTGAGATAGCTGCCCTCTCTTTGAGCTGTAGGAGTGTAGGAGGAATTCCCAAAAGCTGCTGGTTTCAGAGGTCCCACTCCACCCAACACTTTGTTATTCATGTCCTTGAGATTTACTCTAGCCACACGTCTTTTTGTGCTTGTCTTTGTAGGTTTTTTTTTTGCAATCCTCCCAATTAGCATACAAGTGAATGACATTGTGAATATTAATATGATTTTCATTTCTTTCCAGAGACAATAGCCATGTGAATCAGCAGGGCTCCACTAATCTACCCTGAAGATTTCAGAGCTGTTGAAGCTGGTTTAAAAGGCATGGGAACTGTGGCTGTGGAGCAGCTCATTATACACTCATTATGATTCCAGCCTTGAAGGTGAGGAGCGTTGCACATTTGATTAGAGTGCTGTTAAAATAAAACAAACGTATCTAAAAAACCTGTGAATTGGTCAATCATGTTAAGGGAAAAAGCCAATAATGACAAAAGCCCCAGACAGTGCATGGACAGAGAGACAGACTTATATCAGCCCAGAGATTTGTTCTTCTCAGCCAAACACATTGCAATGTTTATCAGATGCCTTCCTGCGGTGGACCTGGGGCTCGTGTTTGACTGCATTGCTTGGAATTACAGAGACATTTTCCTGTTTCCTTCTGAGGACAGAATGCAGAGCCCTGGGAGTCGGCTGGAGGTCAGGGTGGTCTTAATCTCTTTCTGCATCTTTCCTTCCCTGATTTAGGCAGGCAGGGGGGCTGTCCCCAGGGCTGTGTGGGTCACATACCCCGCTCACAGACCCTCTGTGCCCTGTTCCTCCCCAGCCCTGCCAGCCTCCACAGGCTCCATGGCAGGAGCAGACAATGCCCCACTGGTCCAGGGGATGCTGCCTTTCCCTCCTGCCCTCTGATCCTGGTGTCTGAGCTGTGCTTCAGGACAGCAGGGGCTGCAGAGGGGGATTCAACCTTCCAGTGCCTGAAGGGACACAGGAGAGCTGCACAGGGACATTATACAAGGGCACAGAGGGACAGGACAAGAGAGAATGACTTTCAAATGAAAGATGGTAGATTTAGATTGGATACAAACAAGAAATTTTTCATTGTAAGGGTGATGAGGCCCTGGCACAGGCTTCCCAGAGAAGTTATGGATGGCCCATCTCTGGAAGTGTTCAAGGCCAGCCTGGATGGGACATTGAGCAGCACTGTGGTGGAATGTTCCCTGCCTGTGGCAGGGGGGTTGGAACAAGATGATCTTTAAGGTCCCATCCATACCAAGTGAGTGCATGATTCTGTGATTCACAGGTGCCCTGGAATGCCCCCCCTAAAATTTCATCTACAGGTCAAGGTCTGTTAGAGGCAACTGAAACATTTCTGAAATGTCCTATCACAGTCATGAGGTGTGTGCAAGCAAATATGAAAACCAGGTAAGTAAGAACTTCATTTTCTCAGAGATTAAAGCCATAGAGGTTTAACTGGTTCATCCACATGGGAAGGTGCTGCCTGGCCCATCTCCATTGCTGACACACTCTGCCACTGCTGGGCTTCAAGAGCAGCATTACTGCAGAATGAAAATCCTTCGGAACGTTTTTAAATGCGCTGTGTCTTGCGTCCTTAACATATCCTAATCTCACTGGAAGCATTCTGGATAGCTGTTTGGATCAATGCCCTTCAGGAATCTGAGGGAAAACATTCCCACTGTTTGCTCTGATAAATTAAGCAGTGATTACCTGGCTGCATTTAAAACACAATTCCCTTGGACTTCTTGCAGCTATTACCTGCCATGCTGTATTGTTTGTGATTCTCTCCAAAAGAAGAAATAGGACATGAAGATTGAGCCAAGGATCTGCAGAGTTTGGAAGCACAGAGTGCTCCCAGCTTTGGCAGGCTCAGCACCCTGCCCACCCAAGCAGCAGCTGGATAAAAGCTCAGTAGCTCCCATTTTTTGGCTAGGAGTGACCTGAGAGTGATGCTCCTGTTCCTGAGGACCTTCTTTGGCAATTTCCTTGGACAGATAAAGCTCAAAAGGTTGGTTCTGTTTGTTTCTACTCAGGTCTGGTGACCAGATTCTCAGTTACATCAAGTGAAGAATTCCTGGCCTCACATTTCTTTCATGAAGAGAAGTGGAAAGAAACATTTCCATGAGTGACTGTAATGATCTTTTCCTTGCTGTTTTGGCGTCTGTAACTGTATTCCATTCTGATCTAATTTGTGGCATTTCCTCCTCATATTTGTTGTTTTACATTATATATTGAAATATGATGTATCCATAATATAGAAAATGTGTTCTGTATTTCTGAGCACATTTATACAAAGGCTAATTCTTACGCTTTAATTTGAAAAACATGAATCAAACCCAAAAATTAAAAGGAAAAATGGCATTAAACATACTTAAGGTAATGGCATACTTTCAGGAAAACCAAGAATGTATTCATTTTTATGCCAAGTAAAATGTGCCCTGGAAGAAGATCTGGATATTAATATTCATTTATTTTAAAATTGGTGCTATATTGTAACTTGAACAGGAAGAGATGATCAGTCTTTACATGGTTACATAAATAAAGCAAACTACTTAATTTATCATAAGTTACAAAGACTTGGACTCCTAACAGGAATTGAGTGCATTTGTGAATTTATGTAACAAACATATCACTACCAACACCAAATTACATCTCAATCAATGTTAAAAGGCATCTGACATTTCCCTTTGATTTATGGATTAACCTTTACAGTTAATACAGTCTAGCATTTATTGTTTTCATCAGTTTGTGGTTTGGTAGCAACCCCACAGTCCATTGCTGGGAATTGACTCAATTAATAGCTTTTCCCAGCATGATCAACCAGCTAATGAAAAAGGTCTATTTTGCACAGCTGGTGGATGCTAATATTTAAACAAACAAAACAAATCTTTATAAAGGACAAGTGAGTCTTGGGTCCTGCTTCTGCCAGTCAAGTTATTTATCTCAGGAAACCAAGGTGCACCTATTCACTGGGGTTAAACCTGGCTAAAATGTAATATATTAAACCCAAAGTAACATGAAAGCAGTCCTGAAGCAGCAGCCAGAGGAATAAATTGTATTTCAGGATCAACTTGCAGGCAAAAATTAGAAAGTTTTCATTCCTCATTGTCTGAGATGTTCTCTCTTTGGCATGGAAAATATTGGGGAAAAAAATGTACAGGTATCTTTGCCAAGTTCTGCTCCCATTAATACTGTTCAGATGCTGAGGGATTATGTATTAGAATGACAAAGCATTAAACAATTATCTGCATCACTTTGTGGAAATAATTCAAATACAAAAGAGTTTTCTTGAATAAAGAATAACACTGCCTTAAAATAACCCAGTTGCCCCTCCAATTTACTCTGATTGAGGACTAATTGTCTTAGCAAGAAAAGCATTGTGCAACTTGGACTGATTTTAGTGATGACAAGTCAGTTTACTGGGGACTTTTCCTTTCAAGCATCATTTTGCAGAGGTTTAATCAAGGTGAAATTGCCATTAATTCTGCATTGCAAGCAGAATGAAGTTAGCACCTGGTTAAGGTGACACAGCCTGGCTCCACATGAGCCATGGAGAAGACAGGACAGGCTTTCCCAGTTTCCAGATTCCACTTCATGGTGATCAGAGAGAGACCAGGACTAAGAGCTTTGAGAAAATTGACAGGTTTGGTTATTCCTTACAACTCTTCTGAACTAATTTTTTTTCAGACACCTCAGAGCAGCAGTGAAATTTCCCCTCTTTCCCATTTGAAGCAAGAAAAATTTCAGTAATAAAAGTCACTTTCACAGCCTTTTGGCACGTCTGCTTCCTCACACTCTTAAATACTCATTTTTCTTAAGGTTCACAGAAGGTTTCCAAGCCTTAAAAGTCAGGGTTCATTAGAGCTAAGCTTTTGTTTGAATTGCAAACATCTGGCAGTCCAAAGAGACAGAAAGTGCTACGCTGCATCCTTGTTACAGCTCACAGTGGCCCCAGCAGATGCTGCCTTGCACCTTCAGCAGCGGTTGCAGGTGGAAAATCTCATTAATTACAAGGCAGATTTATCTGTTTTATCCACACTCAAAGCTAAACTCTGCTGTGGCTTCATCCTACACGCAGAGCCCAGCCACTTCTGAAGGACAGAGGAGGGCAGAGCTCATTAATAAAAGGGCTTTTTCTCACAGGTCACAAAGTAGGGAAAAAAAAACCGACCCAGCAACCCAAACAACTTTCCCACTTCTGGTGAACTTTTCCTCTGAAAAGGTTGGCCTGTTGGGGAGCCACCATCCATGACAATCCACTTTTCCTCAGGCACGGATCATTACTCCAGGATGGCACCAAGGCTACGTCTGCAGCAAATGTAATGAGCCCAGCTTGGCCTGGGAAACTTCTCTGGAGGCAAAGGCAGAGCTGTCTGCTCGTACAGCCCGTGTGTTTGTCATGTTGTGTTCTGCTCCTGCTTGCAATAGCGTGGGGGATATCACAAGAGCCAAGCTGGGTTCTCCAGGAGATTTTGCACCCAGGGAATGTTCACTGTGGCAAAATTATTTTAGGTTTCTGCATGGATTGCTTGGATTTGAATATAAACCCTGGCATTTTAGAAATCCTGTGAAGAGAGTGGCTCAATAACTCTCTGCAACATCACTGTTGCCAGTGCCAAGGACTCCTCTTGGAATTGCAGGTGTTGTCTTCTCATTTTTACTGTCAGTAAAGGGGTTTTTGTGGGCATTTTCTTGAAAGAAGCAGCTGTGAAATGCTTCTTGCTGCAACAGCACAGTGTTTACTGGAACAGGTGGCAGTGTGAGTTAGTATGTGATGGAAGGCTTCTTTCATTTAGCTGGGGACATGGGTTTGCTTTATGTGAGCTTAAAAAACAGGGAAAAAAAGATTATTTCTTAAAAGTAGCATTTCCAAGGCTCTGCAACCTGATCCCCCTTCTCTTTATACTTTTATGTGTTCCTTAAATGTGGAATCAGAGTGCTGTTAGTTCTTACACTTTCAGGCACGGCTCAGCCCTGTGCAAAACTGATCTGGGGCAGCTGCTCAGTGGCACTGGGGGACATCAGGACAAGCTGCTCAAGATTAGGGGAGATTAAAGCAGAGACAGGACAGGTGACAGCAAGTGGAGACAGCGTGGAAGGTCCATAACTGATACAGCACCTTCCCAACAAAATTCTTTGCAAAGGTGAACTCTGCTGCCTGCAGGACACACAGAGACACAAAATGATTTTTGCCAGGGCACTGCCCATGCTGGAGACAAAACAGACTGGGTCTCTGAGGCCAGAAGGTTTTCTATTTAGGCTATCCCAGAGGAAAGGATGGAATACAGAAGCAAATAGAAATGTTCTCTTGGCTGTAATTTAAAAAAAGGAAAAACAGAATTTCCTGCTATCTCGAGTAAGTGCATTATAATCAGCATATGACTAAATCTAATACAGCAGCCCGTGTGCCACCACCAGAAATACTTCTTTTGCAATTGCCTCCAGCTATTGCTACTAGTAGTTCTGATTGCAATTTCCTTGTACCTTATGTCAATATTACTGGGTCACAAGCGAGGAAACAGGAAGCCTGATAATCAATTTCAGTAGCTGTACAGTCATTTAGCTCAGGAGTTTGGTGGTTGGAAAAATTTAGACTTCAGCTCCAGTAATTGCAACCTTGAATTAAGACAGAGATATCAATTTCATATGTGCTGTGCACATGCCCACATGGCTGTAGAGCCAGGACACAGAAAACTGACTTGTGCTAGTAGGAATATTCCTGACAGGGAAAAAAATTCAGTTGGATTTTCAGCTCTAGTATTGTCCTCCCTCTCCAAATTCAGCTTATGCTGTTGTCATGGTATAAATGGCTCAAATTCAGGCAGGCTTAGAAGTAAAGAAAAATTTCATATATATTCAGGTATATTAATTTTTCTCCCTGTCTGTTGTTAAGTGACAGGATACAGCTTTATGATGCTGTAGCACACAGTTGACATGATTATTCATTTTTATTTTGGAAAATATCCCCTAAATAAAGACTGAGGCTCCTCTCAAACAAACATTTGTCAAACAAGGAGTGTTTCAGGTGAGAGGGGTTTGAAGCTGCTGTGCCAGTGAGTGCTGGTGGACCTGCTGGTGATACCCTGGTGTCTGTCCCCAGCACTTGGTCTGCTCCTTCACATCACCCCCAGCAGCCCTGTACTCCTTTTGCTGTCACCTGATGGGAAGGGACAGGGGAGAGAACAAAGTGCTGGGAGTTGAGATTGCATGGGAGCAATTCATGTGCTCATCCCATCCATCCACTGCTGGGAGTAATTCAGGTGAGACAAGGCTAAGAGATGGTCCCAAGGGTCTGTACAGAATTCCTGTGGAAAATGTGTGTTTCCTACCCCAAAAATGAGGTTCCCTTGAAGGCAAGTGGGACCTTGTCTAGAGAAGAGCTCCACCTGTGCCACGCCAAGGTCAGCATGCACTGGCAGAGGACAGATATTTCGGCATCAGTGCTTTGTGTGGCTGAGGTTGGAAGGCAGGCAGGTCCCCCCTGGGGGCTCCTTGTCTCCCCCCTGCAGCCAGCCTGGCTTCCAGCTGTTCCCCAGCTGTTCCCCAGCAGGGCTGAGGAAGCAGTGGGAGCAGGAGCTGCTCAGGCCCCCCTCCCCTCTGGGCTGACCCACTGTCCTGGCCTGGCGTGGGAACAGGCTGCTGCTGCCTTTGGGCAGTTTCTTCTCTGCTTGGCAAGAAATGTGTCTCCTCTGCTCCCACCCCCAGCTAACCTGGCTGGCAGTGCATGCCTGGCTGGCTGCTTTCCTCCCAGGACAGGCTTGTCTTGGTTTCATGCACTGGGAAGCAGAAAGAGCCAAGCTTCTTCTCGATTTCGGGATCAGAACCTAAAACGGATTAAAATGCTGCTGCTTGAATTTTAAAATGTTGTTTTTCATGACATGATTATGTGACCTACCTTTGTTTATTATAAAACTAATACCACAAGTTACAGTTCAATGAATTCACATTTTATTTGAAATTTTTGTCTGAAGTAGCCTAAAGCTCTTCAAGAAACAATTGCACAAAACCATATGAGAGCTGCTAATTTATAATCTGCAGCATCACAGCACAACTGGCTTTTCATTTGGCTAAAAGGAAATAGTTACTTAGAACAACAAAGCAAGCCATGTGTCCATAGTTTATATTAAATGCCCTTGGTATTTATTAGGGATACACAATGTATCATCTCGAAAATATTTATTTTCCTATAATTTCAACAACAGCAAAACAAAATGGAAAGTAATACAGAGTCATGCCTTTGCCAAACTGTAGCAGATTTTGGGACGGTTTCCTGTTGAAAGAAAATTTCAGATCCAGAGTCTGGATATTAGCTAGTGTGACTTGTTTATTCGAGTGTGTACACCAGCCCCAGAACAGAGGTGCTCTCAAAGAACATGCAAACATCTTTGCACCAGGAATCTCACCCCAGATGCCAACATCTGGTTCTGCTGTGTTCAGCCCTTGGGCTTAGGGGAATTTATTCCCTATTTGGACACATTTCTCATTGAATTCAGCAAGTATTTTGTCTGGCTGAAAGACAGAGCAAGAGAAACCTGTGGAAGGAAGCTGCTATTTTGTCTTGAGAAGACACCAAGGAACTGCTAGCAGGTATTTAATTTTCTCTGCAGTCCACATGGCCTTTAATCTGATTAATCTCTGGCCCTGGCAATAGAAGATGAAGTTTTGATCCCTGGAACCCAATGGCAAAACTCTCATTCATTTCATGAGAGTCAGGATTCAAGCCATGCAGCCAGTCCCAGATGCTCCAATGCAGGAAAATGTTATGGGCTGATTAGTGCTGAAGTGCCTCCCAGGGTTTGATAATTGCTCATACAGCTCTCAGCCTCGGAAAAGCTTGAGACAGATTAATCATGAAACACAGCTCATTGCACCTGTTATTTTCCACATTCACTTTTATGGGAAGTGCTGCTTCTTTTCCACAGCCGTGCTGGAAGGAGGGGATGGTGGCAGAGGATGCTGGATGCACCAGCAGAACATAATGCCTTGAGCAAAGAGGGGAAGATGGGGAGCAGTTTTGTCATAGGGTTAAATATCTGTGGCATGAATCCTCCAAAAGCATTTTCAGCCAGAGCAGATCCTGCTTCAGACAGATGGCTAATGGTCAGCAGAGCCTTTGGGCCCAAGAGGGAAGTTGGTTCTATCCTAATGTTTTTCCCTTCACAAGGAGAACATGACAGTGTTTCACCATCAGCAGCTGTGGAAAGTGCAGCTTTGGGGGCAGTTGGATCCAGAGTGGGGCTGTTGGGGCCAGTGCAGGGCTGACAAAAGGGTTTAATGACTGTGGGACAGAGCAGAGTTCTTCCCTGCACAAATTCCAGCAAGCCTTTTTGGTTTTGGTTGTTTTTTTTTTTATTTAGAACCACAGATATCAGCATGGAAACTGAACAAACTTTCATTAATTCTTTATCATGTCTACAAAGACCTAAGAAGGAGCAGCTTTTGGGCAGAACATTTAGTCTGAGGAGTTGGAGCACTGAGACCTGCACTGAGCTGCACCTCGCAGGCTGACAAGTCAAAGAGATTTCTGTACCTTATTTTCAACCTGCTCAGAGCATGACAAGGTGGTGTGTGCCCAGTGAAAATGCTGATGATGGACACCAGCAGCTCAGTTTTGCTGTGCAGAGTTTTTTTTCTGAGATACTCTGTCAGAAGGGCCACTCCCAAAAGATGGAAGGGGGCTCCTGTTGCTGGCATGGCAGGGTTCATCTGCTGCTACAAAGGGCAGTGAACACACAGAGAAACATGACAAGAAAAGGTTTGGTTTGTGCTTCCTGCAACTTCTAGTTTTCTTCTGTCAGTGCTCTGCAAGTGCTATTTTCAGTTCCATAGTTATGGTGAGAAACATGGTGTATTTTGATTCCTAATTTAGCTTGTTTATCCTGAGAGATTCCAGGATCTTCATTTGAAAGATAAATTCAAACCTTCTTTTTTCCTTTGCAGCCCACATTCCATAACAAAAACATTGCATGCCATACTTCATTACAGGGCTTGGAAGACCTTCATGACCATAAATTTAGGGACTTGTGGAACACAATGGACTTTAAGATGGAAACAAGCCAGTTGGCCTATCTGGTCAGGTCCATCCCTTCTGTTTGAATTAACAGCTGGATTTCACAGTGGGAGAAATCCGGCAGTTCTTTCTCAGGAAAAATTCTCACAGTTGGATTTGCCTCCAACCACTGTAGCAAGGGTGGGAGGGAGCACAACTCACTTTGTTATTTTATGTTTGCTCTCCGGGTAAAAAAGATTCCAGTGCAAGTTCCATAGGACCTACCCTGTTCTTTAATTTAATGACCCTAAGTGCAAAAAGAAAGACATTCCCAGTAAAACAGAGGCAGAGAGTAGGTTCTTTGTGCAGAGCAGCACAGATGGTACCCACGTTCTGGAGAAAGCAATTAGAAGCTGATGCTGAGGCAAAATAAAGAGGTTAGAACCATTTGTTGCTCTGAGAATTCTATCTAGGAGAGGAGGTGCTGGCACAGTTTTGCAGACTGTGTGAGGAGAGATGTTGGGTATAACATGCAAAGGTCGGTTTCACATGTTTCAATTTCAATATTTCAATTCCAGAGGTAATTATACCAAACTTAATGGATTTGCAAGGATTTACATCCTCACAGCAGGGAGGAGAGGATGGCCCAGGAGAGACAGAGAGGGGAGAGGCCAGCCAGAATGAGCAGCACAGGATTTCCATGTCTTGACTTTGGGATCTGAAGATGACAGGCAGGGATTTGTGTTATCTGAAGAGCTGAAGGTTCAGGTCCCTGTGTGCTCAGGGGTGTGTGGTGGAGGTTCCCTCTTCTCCCTGAGCTGAGTGCAGTTGGACCTGGGGTATTGCTGCCCTCAGTTTGCAGCAGAGACTTGACACACAACCCCAAGAGCCCTTGAGATATCAGCTCTGTACTACTGGAAGAAGTGCAGCAAAGTTTTTCCCCGAGGCTGGTCCCTCCAAGCCCCTTTCCCTCTCACCATGTCCTCTCTATTGCTACAGAGTGGGAGAGGCTCACAAGATTTGGTCAGGAACAGGTGAGTGGTAGCCAAAAGAGAAATCCTCTGTGACCATACAACAGTGCACAAATCCTGATTTGGTTATGAGGGAGAAACCAACCTGCTGAGTGGCTGAGGAGCTGTTCAGGCCATGGGATGGAGCACAACAAAGCAAAGGCATGGGGAGAGCCAGCTCTCCAACCTTCAAATGCTCCTTGAGCACTGCTTCTCTTTATATGAGGAGTTAATTGGTCTCAGCTAAGAGAGACTAATAAGATCTTTCTGATTGACAGAAAAATAGGGGAACTTGGCTTTACTGACAAAGAAAAGGTTTGTTTTCAGCTATCCTGGTCTGCATTAATGCTCCCATAATTTGCAGGAGGTTCTGCTGAGGGAGAGGTCCCTGTAAGTGAGGTTAGCTGCTTGCCTGCCTTGGGTGTTATGTAGCCTCTCTTCACTGGGGGAGAAAAGATGCATCCTTGCATCTTTGACCTTCAATCTGAGGCTGAGCATCATCTTGCTGTGTAAAAAACCACTTCTTTGACACCAGTGGCAAAAACCTAAGAAATTAAATCAGTAGAAGTGAAATCGCTGCATAATAACCTGGCGTGGCTCCATCAAAATCTTTGTTTTGTCATGGGAAGCCTTCCTTGAGGAGGATAGACAAACAACCCCCCTCCAGGGTCCCTCAGCGAGGCCAAGCCTTGCCTCTCCCCAGAAAGAAACCTTTCATCTTTCCTTTGCAAAGGTATTTATGATCCTGGAGGGAGAGGTCTAAAGGCTTGTTCCCCCTCACTGTGCCCCCAGCCCAGCAGGCAGGAGCTGCTGTCCCTCACCCCAGCCTGGGGACAGTGTCAGCCCCCACGTGAGGCTCCTCTGCTGGGCTGAGGATATCCATGGCTCATTCTGGGCCTCTCTCTGCAGTCACAAAGGTGCCATGAGATGGGGAATTGAGCCAAACACCTTCTCCCAGCCTGCCCAGCCCATTGACAGTCTTGGAGGATGCAGAGCCTTGCACTGCACTGCTTATCCCTGGCTTCAGCTCAGCTTTGAACCCCAGCACCAAACAGGGGAATATTCACCTGCCTCGACACAGGCAAAGAGGGATGCTCCTGTGAGATTTTATTTCCTTTCTTTATACAAGTGCCTGGCAGGCTTTGATGGAGCTGAAGAAATGCTGTGGATTCAGAGAAGAAAGAAACCTGGACTTTTTTTTCCCCCCTTCCCTGAGAAAAAGTAATTTACGTAAATTTATCCACGACCGGCACACGGCAATAGCTCACAACTTTGTTAATGGAAACCTGGTGATCCATAACACTTGTGTGGGAGACATTTGCTCGGGGGTAATACAATATTAATGTTAATATCAATGATCGATCAGAGGATTTGCAAGAAAGGCATAAAGTATTTAATTATAATTACATTGGGAATGGCTTTGTAATGGCTACGACATTTGAATAAGGTCACGTCTAGCCCTCACCCCTGTTATGTTGTTCTATATTAAATGCCATTCACTTTAACTGCTGGAAACCTTTCTGGAGTCCTCAGAATATAATATACTGGGTAAATTGAAATATGTCCCTTCATTTTTCGGAATATGATTGATATCCTTTGCAAAACAAATGTTAACACCTATTTGTACACAAATTTCTTTGATTATATGTTAGGGAAACTAAAGTATGACAGTCTCTCCTAGCAGGCACTTTACTGTGAGCAAAGGACGTGGCTATTTGTGAATATTAATTCATCTTACAGAAAATGGCTTTGGATCCCTGCTGTAAATCCACTTGGGTGTATTTTTGCCTTTCCTAATGCATTAATTCTACATTGATTAGTAGCCATAAACTGTATCTCCACTGGTCTCAGCAGCCCACAGTGTTCACCTTACCCAGGTGTTGCTCAGGAGGAACTTTTGCTGTCACTGAATTATCTCTTGTTAACAGCATCAACCAAGAACACATAGTAACAATCATATTTGCATGTTTCACAGCAGAAAATATGTATTTCAAATATACTGCAGGTGTGTACCATCACTATCAGCCCAACAGCAGCATTGCCGTGTTTAAAACAACCAGGAAAAAGAATCTGCTTAGAAAACACAAATATTTATCTGTAGGCAGGACCCCAGAGGTGCACAGGTACCCACCCACAATGAGTGCATGCAAACACTGAAGCACTAAATGAGGACATGCTCTTCCCACACCTAATTACTACTGAGCATAAACACTAAAGGAGCAAATTCTCGTCCCTCTTCACATGAGAATCCACCTGTCCAGCCCCCCCAGAGGTTTTCTTCTTTCTCTAATATTGTGTAAACAGTAGACCAATCAGGTCTAAAGAGCCAAATTTTGCTTTCAGATTTTCACCCAGAGTAACTGTTGATTCACAGAGAGTCGAAAGCTCCCATTTGAAGGCAGAATTTGGTCTCAAGAAATCATCCCTTCAAAGTTTGGAAGACATGCAGTGATGTAGTTGACATGATTTTCCATTTTCTCTTTTCTGAAGAAGAAGCAAAGACTTTTGCATGCTGTAGAAATGCCTGAAGATAACAAGTTTTATCGTTTTCCAAAAAATGGGCATTTATTACCAATCAGTGTGAAATACCACTGAAGGTAAATTTTAAGTATATGGCAGGAGTTTCAGCGTCATGACAACATACATCATGCATTTTTACAACATATAAGTGCAGTGATATTGCTCCCTTTCTCAATAACAATATATAAGAATATATAGTATAAATGTACAGTATATATTAGACACAATGTAAAATAACTTAGTGAAATGTCAAAGCTTCTGCATAAAAATTCAAGTCATGCCTGAGCATACCTCTATGCTGAATCTTATCTCATATACCTTCATTTACTTTTAGTTCCTCTTGCAAAGATAATTTTATCTCTGCATTTAATTGCTTAAAACCATCAGAATTCTTGTCCTTTTTCCTTTTTTCTGCAGTAGGTGAAGCCTGTAGTATCCAAGTCAAAGCCAGGATTGTGTGGAGCCTTTGCTACCACTGTTTATGTTCTGGGAAGCAATTCATTGTGAACAAGTTGTATAAAAGCAACTTCTTAAAAGCTCATTACAGCTCATCATTGTCCATCAGGTTCTGTTCCAAAATCTCTCACTGCATGTAAATGGTAATGAAGTGGCTTTCTCAGAAATGGAGCTCATGAGCTAACACTGATATCTGGAAATTATAAATCTCACCAGTTTAGCTGAAATCATATCAAGCACCACTTTGGTAATTGCTTGCAAGAAGGATCAATAAAAATCTATTTAATGGGAATATACAGCTTGTCTAGGAGCAGGTAGGTGGAATTTAAGCTTTGCTCAACACTCAACAGAGCTTTTTGCAGTGCTGGGCTTCCCTTCACACTTGTTAAATGAAATATGGTCAAGGACTTTTCTGCAGCATCTCAGGAAGATTTCTGATAGTACAGGGGAGGAAGTGCTGGGGTTTTCATTAACCAAGGCATTAAGAGACTCTTTGACTGTCACATTACCTATCAAAGTCTACCAGAGTTCAGCACCCTTGCAATTCTGTCTATTGGAATTATTTTGAATACAACTTCACTTCAACAATTTAAACAATTCTGCCCCGAATATAAACAAAAATATACTTGACATACTTTATCAACAGCTGTGTTTCCTAATGAACAATGAATTAAAGCTGCAAAGCAGTTTGAAACAGGATGTTAAAATAAAATATAAGGGAAGACAGGATGATTTTCTATAATTCTTTTTAAGAAACAAATTTCCAGCCCTCCACCCCCCTACATTCCCAGCCAGTATAAGTCGACAGAATTACACTGTTTTAGATCAGCTTAAGTTCTGACCTATATACCCCAGTGGAGTTAATCCTAATTTCCACCACTGAAAGTGGGATCAAATTCACTTTGTCTTTAATAAAGCAGTGGATGATAAGAAAGTCTCTTCTCTGTCAGATTCTGCTTGAGGAAGGAAATTCTTTGTGGTGCTAAATGACATCCAAGACAGTTTAGAAAATAAAGCTAGAATTTCATAAATTTCAGCATGGTGAAAACCGATATTGGTAACTGTTATTTATGCTTTAATCTTAGCAAAGTTCTTTGGGTACAGACAGAGCATCAGCTGGTGAGTCTGTAACCCTTTCTGAGCACTGCTTGGGAGGAGAACGAGGAGGCAGGCAGCTGATTTTCAGTGACATGAGGCTGCTGAACACACTGAGACTCAGACTTTGTTACCACAAATAAATAACATCACATTGTCCAGAACTGGAGATTAATATGCGGGGCCTCCAGTAGGTGATATTTATTTTCTTGCATGTTATATTGAGATCTGAGGACAGGCAAAGGGTCAGGGGCTGAAAGGATGTAATCGATGCTGAATTTGATTTCAGAATCCGATTTTGCTAAGGAGGAATTGCTTAGGCTCTGCCTGTTGGTCATGCTGTTTGGAGCAAACCCACAAGGCTCCAGAAGTTTTGGGCCCGGTTCAATCCTTTCATGTTTACTTTCAGAAGAGGAAATGTTGTTCAAAGCAGAGTCCACAGAGGAGATATTGGGGGATGAAGGACTTTTCACTCTGCTTGGTCTCTGCTCCTTATGTTCCCTCTTCACGTTCCTCCTCCTCCGTCTTCTCCTGTAATTCCCATTTTCAAAGAGATCCAGCATGGATTCGCATCCCGTTGCAAAACTCCAATAGTTTCCTTTCCCCTTCTCATTCCCTTCTGTTCTGGGAACCTGTATTTATTTAAAGGCAGTTCAGTATTTGTATGTGTTACAGATGCTGCTGTTTAGCATCTGCATTCATTTACATTTAAGAATGGTGTAAACACATATGACAAGACTTTTAAGCCCATTCTCTGTCATTCTATGAGTAAGATGTAAGCCCCATCCTCTTCAATTTGTTATCTATTAGCATACATCAGACAAGGATATATTCCTTATCTCTGTAATTGACAACTCAGAGAGATTTTAAGTGATTTGCAGCTCAGCTGTTTGTTTCTCTTCTTTCCTAGTGATGAGATTACTGCTGCCTATATTTTTTAGCCATGCACAGTGTGTATGTGAATACACAGTAACTGATCTTACCTTCACAAAACAACTGTTAAGCGATAAGTTATGTCGGATGGAGTTCTGCCAGGCTCTTTGATTTGATCTGTAGTAAGGAAATTTCTTCATTATAAAGTCATAAATGCCAGAGAGGGTGACTTTATTTGAAGGGCTTTGCTGGATGGCCATTGCAATTAAGGCAATGTAGCTGGAAAAAGGAAAACTTGCTGTTACACCATCGCCCTACTCACAGACTCGCTTTTTAGGACCACATGGGTACGTGTGCCTATATCCTGCTTCCAAAATTCCCTCGGTGGATCTGTGCCCTGACCCGAGGTGTCCCAGGGAGAAGTCCTGAGTGTGGTCACTGCCTGTCCTCCACGAGCCCCAGGTGACACCGAGGGGTCACTGCCAGGCACTCAGGGCAGAGGACAGGGTCACACACCGCACCAACTCCATCTGAAAAGTTTTCCTGAGCAGGAAGACTGCAGTGAGACAGACCAGGCTCAGAGTCACGGTCACTGGAGACCAAGCCTGCTCATGGAAAGGACCTTGGGTGTCCCTGTGAACATCTACACCGCGCCTCTTCCCACCACACCGGGATTTTCTGCGTCCAATTCACCCGCTGGCACATTGAAACATTTAATTCCTTTCTCCCAGGGGTCCTGGAGGTCAGAGACCGTCTGAGAGCTAGAGGCTTAAGGGCAAGCCAGAGTTGCCGTGACCCCTCATGGGAGGAAACAAATCATGAGCACTTCACACACAGAAAGGGGGGAATCTGCCCACTGCAGTGCCTGCACCAGGGCCAGACCCACTGCACACACCTGGCCCCCTGCTCCCCTGAGAGCTGTGATCCCACCAGCCCAGAGCTCAGACACCTCACCAGAGACAGGGGGAACTTGCAAAAACTTCATCTTACCTGTACGCTGGTCTGGTGAATTTTTTCTCCTCGTCAGAACTACAGGTAGGATAATCATCCCCATCATAATTGAAGCAGTTATAGGGGTACTGCGTGTTGTCAAACATCGTCCTGCTCCTTGCTCAGCTCCTGTGGAGTGAGAGAGATGGAGTGATGTTTCTCAGAGCTTGGGCTCCCTCCTCCCTTCTTCCCTCCCCTCTGTCTGTCTCATTCCCTCTCTCCCCCCTCCTCACACTCCCTCTCCTCCGTGCACACACACTCTCCGTGATGGGGTGGGGATTGTTTTTTGCAATTCTCGCGTCCCAGACAGCCCGTCTGTTGGGATATTATTTTTTGGGGGGTGTTGCTGTTGCTGTTGTCGCTGTTTCCCGGCTGGGGTGGCAGGGGCAGGCTGCTGGGTGAGTTGGGGTGAGCCCTTGGAGCGGGTGTGCGGTGCCGGGAGCTGCGCGGAGCTCGCTGGGTGGTCCAGGCTGGAGAGGGGCCAGCGCTCCCCCTCCGCATCCACAACGTGACAAAGGCAAGCGGCATGATGTTAATAAATCATGCTTCAAGGTCTCCACTTGGAAATTAAACTTTGAGAATGGAGTGCAGCTCCCCACAGTCCCCGAGTGCTCCCCCTCTGTATTTTTCTCTCCCCGGCGGAGCAGGGTGGCTTTCTTATTTATTTATTTTTTTTTTAGGAAACCGACGTACAATAAACAAGACTTTCCGGGCAGTAATGCACGCTTGTCCTGATCTGCAATCTATAATACAGTATAATAGACATAAATTGTATTTCCATGACTAAAGGAAAATCTGTATGTTCAAAGAAAGTAGAACAGAGGGATATGAGGGACTACTGTCAAGCAGGAAAGTAAAAGGAAAATAGCTGTAGGCAGGAGAGCTGCCTGTGTGGGCTTTGATCTGAAGGATGAATTAGACTAATAGCCCTGTGTGTTGGCATCCAATACTGTAACAATTTAATAGTTTTTCAATGCTTTGGAGTGTTTTCCAACAAGTGATGTAAACCAAAGGCATCATGCACCATTTCAGGGGGGACTTAAAAGGTGTGTGCCACATGATAATTAAATTATTTGAAGACAGCTCTGTCCCAGGAAATAGCCCCAGGAGGAAATGGGTTTTGGAAAAGAGAAAGCAAATTGGTGTGCAGAGAGTTTCCCTGGATGGAAATATAAAAGCAGAACCACTAGCAATGCAACTTTAGTTTTCTGTGGCATCTTTCATACAAAGTATGTCCCTAAACCCCTTTTGGAGTTAAAGGATACAATTAGGGGAAAATTCATCTGAGTGATAAAGAGCCCTTTAAAATGATGCTTTAGTGGCTCCTAGAGTTCTGACAAAGATGGACATAAGAAGGCTTTTCCTGTGGAACATAACAAGACATTATAGCAGGGCATAGGGGGAAATACATGGGATGAGAGAAAACATATAGATAGATGTTTTCTTGGGATTATTAAACCAGAGAAGATAGCCAAAATAAAAATTATCTCCACTCTAAAATACATCAATAGGCATATGCATTAGGCATCCACTGCAGAGGAGGTGTTAATTCAAAGGGTCAGCTGCTGGTGCCTAAGGCATTAGCAGGGCTTTAATACTGAGTAAGATAGAGGAGATTCAGTGGAGGGAAATGAAATATGTAATGTCTGATCTTCATTCATACTCTGTCCAGCTGGACTGGAAGGTTTAAAGTAAAGAAGAAGCCCTGTCACAGATTTGGGAAGATTCTCCTTTACTAAAACCTGTGATCCTTGAGATACAACTAGATGTTCACTTTGATTTTTAGCAGTGGTTCTTCTCTTTGGAGGTGTTTTACCTCACTGAAATTCCAGCAACTCAAACTAAAGACTAAAAAAGATCCTGCTTCTGATTTATAACAATGTGGAAAAGCAGAACTGTGTTGGTTGACTGCTTCTACCCAACCTGTAAGCAAAGCACACTTTTTTCAGTCCTTTGTATTCTATTTATGAAAATTAGCTCATGAAAAGTCAGACAATACACTTTGACCAAAGTCCTCTCATATTTACTGACAGTATTTAATAGATTAAGTTTTCTATAGTGGGAATTAGAGCAAATGACTGCAGTGTCATGTGTGTAGTAATGTTCATTATCTCTGTTTCTGTATTTTCTTGCAGGGGTGAGTGTAACCCGCTTGTCCATCTCCAGCACATCTGCAATGTGCATCACAGCTCAGAGCCACTGTATTCCTCACCCATTCCAGTGGGAAATACACTTGGATTAAATTTCCATCTCAGCAGTTTTTTTGGGAGGCCAGATTGAGCAGAAGGAGTCAGATCATGGGTCGGTGTCCCTGGGCATCACCTCAGGAGTGAGTGGGACCATGGGTGGGTGGTGCAGGACACAGGAAACTCCTGCCACTGCCACTTGTGTCACACATCATCTGGGGATAGACATTGTCACTTCCTGAGAGATGGAGGATTTGGTTTCTGGCTCTGTAAATATCACTACATTCACCTGCTGCAAATTCATACAGACCCTAAGAAGAACACAAACCATTTCTGAGTCATACAAGATCAGAAACAAATTCTATACGATCTCTCATAAACTTGCTTCTGAAATCCAGACATGCAAAACTGGCAGAATATTTCTCAAGGTAATTTTTAAAGCCTGCATGCTGATATTTTATCCCCAAGTGAGTGTTTATGGTCCAATTATAATCCTTGAAAATAATATTCATAAAGAAATGTTAACATGCTCTTGTATGTACCATGGTGGAGCGAGCAGGTGCCATGCTTATGGTGGCAGAACATGCTGTACAATAGCTTTTTCCCAGCATCTGTGCAGCCATTACAGTTTAACTAGAGCAATTATAACTCACCTCTGTCATTATCATAAAAGCATAATTTTTCCAGGCTAGTGTTTTCTTATGCTGTATATTTTCAGAACACAACGTTGTAAACCATTTGATTTGAGATAGTAAATAGGCAATAAAAATGCCGTGAAAGATTTGACTAATTTTTTTTAACATTGATATTAAAAAGTTATTTGCAATTTTGGTAATTATGACAGAGATTATGAAAGTTGTACATGAAATTCAGACAAGTCATAAATCCAACCAGGGCTGAATTACTGCTCATTATGGGATAATAGAATAACAGGGAGCACCTCAGTGTTTAGGACTGAAAGCTGACCTTCCATCCTCTTACTGGGGTAGACTGGTGTCTCCCAGCAGAACAACTTTTGCTGCTTCTCAGACTTGGTTGCAGTTCAGGACTTTATTCCAAACCTTTTAAATGTCTCATATAATCATGGAATTATTTGGAATTGGGGGGGGGAATATTTTAAGGTCATCTCATTCCACCCCCTGCCATGGCAGGGACACCTTCCATCATCCCAGGCTGCTCCAAGCCCTGTCCAACCTGGTCTTGGACACTTCCAGGGATCCAGGGGCAGCCACAGCTTCTCTGGGCACCTCTGCCAGGGCCTCATCACCCTCATAGGGAAGAGTTTCTTTCTTCTATTCAACCTAAATCTGCTCTCTTTCAGTTTAAATCAGAGGAAACCAGTGGTGTTTTTCAGCAGGCTTTGAATCCCTCAACAACCACCTACACCACCAATAAACTCCTATCTTTTTTAGCTCTTTTTAGTACAAGATCTGTCTCTCTGGCAAAGAGGAGAATGGGGGAATGCAGGTTTTTATGCACATTTTCTCCTAGTTAATTAGATAAGGGATAAGGACAAGGAGACTTTCCCAAACCTGGATGGGTACTTGGCTCTCCCTGTGAGAGATCTCGAGGCATTCAACTTGGTGACCCTTTTTCCTGGGAAAAGGAAAAAGCTGCACTGTCCACCTGAATTTCATCCTAAATTTATCTCTGCTTCACCCACATCCATCAGCTGAATTCCTTTCCCTTCTGCATCTCCTTTGTGTTCCCATGCAGAACTTCATGGAAATAAAATTTCCACCACAATTTGTGGTTTTCTGCTGGAGTTCAGTGAGAATTGTTTATATTTCCTAGCTAGGGGGTTATTTGGAGAAGCATTCCTCATCTGCATGCCTTCTAGCTGCAGCAGTGTAAAACTCATGCATAAAGCACAGCACGTGATTCTACCAAAACAGGAACATGGGCAAGAAACCTTCAATGCCAATCCATCACATCAGAGGTGCTAAATAAATGAGCAGCTACAGACACTCAGACATATCATCCCTGCCCTGGCTGGATAAGGAGATTCATAAGGCATATGTGAAAATCCAGTTCTGGAAATTCTCACTTGTGTTTTGGCAGTGAAAAATAGGAAAAGGAGGATTTCTAGGGTGAAAAGTCAGCTTTCCTACCTACTCTTGTGTTGTGACTCATTTGCTCTCATGAATTCATGGCTTCAGAGACAGTGGAGGGAGAATGTGGACAAGTCTCTAGCTTTTGGACAATTATTAAATGAGATTCTGGAATTTTTTTTTTAACACATCTTCTACTTAATCCCAAATGTGATGGAAAGATATTTTAAAAGCTTTATAAATAACTGGAAAATAAATAATCACTTTTGGTTGGACAAAATTGTTTGGGTTGACCCAAAAGGACAATCAAAATTTTATATTCTGTCCTTGGTTTGCCCAGCACCTTTCTGCTGGAGGGATGTTGGTGGTTAAAAGGACACATCCCTGTTTCCCTCTTTGCTATGGATACATGAGGCAGAGGTTCAGAGTTTGTGTGCTTGTGATTTTTGCAGTACAAAATTAAATCTCTCTCTCTGAGATTGCAGACAGAAACACAGGAGGGATGTGCAAGCTTGCATCAGAGACCTGCTGAGGAATCACAGAGTGGTTTGGGTTGGGAAGGACCTTAAAGCTCATCTCATTTCACCCCTTCCACTGTCCCAGGGTGCTCCAAGCCCCCTCCAGCCTGGCTTTGGCCATCCCCAGGGCTGGAGCAGCCACAGCTTTTCTGGGCACCCTGTGCCTGGTCCTCATCACCCTCATAGCCAAGAATTGCTTCTTAATATGTAGTTTGTCCTTTATGATAGTGGGATTTTTCTTGCCTCAGCTATGAAAGCCTCCGAAATCCTGACCCATGGGGCTCTTGGAGTCAAGAAGGAGGAGCTGGAGGGTTTGGAATGAGAATAAGCTGAGAGATGATGCCATTCTTTGCCACACAGAGAACCTCTTGGGCTGGCACAACATCCATAGCCCAACTCAGTGTACTCTTGTTTACCAGAAATGGACACGACCCTGGCACAGCTGCCTCACCTCGTCCTTCTTTGGTCATTTCTCATTCCAGCTGTCCAGAATCATTTGGCATTAGGCCTCCCTTCATACAATGTTTGAATTCTGCACCAGACACAGCTAATGACTTGGGCCAGGAAACTTGTTCCAGATGTTAATTAACTCCCTCTGCATTAACTGGAATCACACAATTAAGGCCTGATTATTTATAAAACCATTTTGTCAAGAGAATTAAGAGAATTAGAAACATCCTGGCTCACACTTTCACACAAATGTCCATGTGCTGTTAAATTGTGGAAACTGGCACGAGTTGTCCACACATTTATTTTCAGCCATCATAATTATTCCAGAGAGGAAAGGACAAGAGTCAGCCAGGAGTGGAGGAGCAACACTGGAGCAAAGGAACAGATTCCCAGCTGAGCTGGGAATGTGGTGGTACCAGCATCCCCCAGAGATTCCTTTCAGCTATCCCACAGGCAGTGTGTCTTTCCTGGGGCCATCAAGCTCAATGATGTTAAAACACAAATTGCAATATTTAGGTAGCTACTCAGGGGCTGGAGGGCCAGTCTTGGGCCTGTGGTGTTTTGTCAGCTCTCTGCCACATGGTCATTGGTTAAAGGGATTTTTCTGAGGGTCACACAAGCTCTTGACAGATCCAAAACACAGCAAATTTGAACTAATTCAAAACTGTTCCTCCCATCTGCCTTGCACACATTTCAGAGAATCTGGGAGTTTTTATTATCTGGTATGAACAGAATGGGAAAACAGAAGACAAACAAATGCAAGGAGCCCAAGTTTTGCCCGAGCTGGCTGGACAGAGGAGGCCCTGCAGGTGCAGAGGGAGCTGCCCCACCGTGCTGCAGTTCAGGATGGCTGGGGAGGGGGCTGTGAGCAGCTGGAGGGCATACACAGCACTGTCTGTGTCCCCAGCCACCAGAGACAGGCCCTGGGGACAGCTGTGGCCCTGCAGGGAGTGTTTGAGGGAAGGCTGGGTGGTCACTTGGAGCCAAGGATCCCCTGTGGATCCCTTGGCCCAGCCTGGGACGGTCAGGTTTGTGCTGGAGCCCCGGCTGAGGGCAGGCTGAGCACTCACTGCCTCCCTCTGCACCCTGCTGACACCTTCACTGCTGCAAACCCTGCACCTCGGGGAACAGGAGGGACAGGGAGAGGCAGAGCTCTTGTGTTTTGCTGATTTTATTTTCCTTTGAAAGCGGTAATTCATTCCAGTTCACTTACTCACAGCTCTCTCCCACGCAGAACGTTTCTGGGAGCTGCATGAACAATCCCAAAACAATGCAGATCAAACTGGCAGGGCAAAAGCAACTGGAAATTGGCCCCCAAGCAAGTGATGTTGTTTCTTTAGAGGAAGGGGATGGCAGGCAGGGAGAACACCTTCCCTCAGAACTGAGCTGCAGGTTCTCAATGGACTGGTTTGTCCTCAGCTATAATCCCTTCAAATTTCTCCATAAGGTGCAACTTGTGGCTGCTCAAACCTCCTAGGATAGTCCAGTTTTCCACAATACCCATCTTTATAATAGGATCACACTTTGTAATCTGATTCCCAAGTCTTAATTACCAAGTGATAATAATATTTCACCATTACCAATATGATTTCTTTTTTTGCATAACTCAACCCTCCTCAATCATAATTCTGATTTGATGTATTTCATCCTGTAACTAAATTCAATTATCAATGGTTTTCTTCATTCTGGAAAAAAAATAAAAGTAATGATAATACCAGTTAAACTATTCAACTTCCTTCCAGGATAAACACTTGATGGTTAATGTGTCAGGGACGTGGGATTACATTTTCCTCAAAGCCAGACATAAACTGCCTTCTCTTCCTCTGAATTAGAATTATCATTCACAGTTCATCATTTATCATCCTTCAAGTATTTGGCTTTCCATCACATGAAAGCCACTTTCAGCAGAGAACCAGAGTTAACATTGTATTCTGAGGTTACTGCTGATGGCTCCTGAAAGAGGTGTAAACTCCCTCCTTGCTTTTTCCATCCTTTTCATCTTATGAGAGGCTCTCTGATGCGCACAGCAGAGTCCAAAGAGAAATAAGCTTTGATCTCTGCCACCTCAAGTGCATCCTCACCATTAGTAGTTTCAGGTGAATATATTTACAGAGCAGTGCCAGTCCTCAGTGCTGCTGTCCTTAGCAAGGTTGGGAGCTTTGCTGTGTGCTTGTTTGTGAAGTCATGGTTTATGGTTAAGCTGGTAAGTGTAATAAAAAAACTCTCCATTTAAATATCAACCAGCTTTGTTTCTGCTTCTTCTCATTAAGTTTTGACCTTAGATTATTTTTCTTCATCAGATATTCAGTTTGAAATGTCTTCAGGATTTAAAAGTGCTGAAGCCAACTTCATAACACTAAAAGTTTCTAATTTTCAGTGTTTTTTAGGCAGCTGAATTTAACAAAATGGAGCCTTCAAGAAGCCAAGTATTTTAGTGAGAGCTCAGCTTCTTCCCATTAATCTGGTGTGTGGTGCTTTCAGGAATATATAGGCAAGTTCCCCAGTAAACCACATGTCTTGATTAGGAGTAGATTGTGTTATTTGAGAGTCAAGTCCTGTGTATTTTCTGACTAACCTGTTTGTGCAGCAGTTCATTTGGCTCTGTACAAGTGAAGGACTGGTTGTTCACAAGCACATCTCTCAGTTAATGAGTATTGGTGAGAGTAGTTTATTTTTCTTTAGTATCTTCCTGATTTTCCAAGTTGTTCCTCGAGTCCTATGAATAATTCTCAGGACTTCCAAATTTAGAAATTATAGTCCTTATTCTTCAGCTCTGGATAGAATGCTTTTAGGGAAATAACAGAAGATGATTTATAGTATTTTACTGCTGGTGTGAATTTCCAGGAAAACAGCAATTTATAAAACTTCAGGGATTCAGGGACTCTGTATTTAGTTGTGTACGATCCAAAACTAAAAAAAAAAAATAGGATCTTGGAAATCACAGGGTAGGCAAGTCAGCACTTTTGCCATGTGAAAGATATCCCTAAATCCAACATCTTGTGTGCTCACCTGCTCAGTAGTGGTGAGTATTCCCCAAAGTAAAGAAAGCCCAGCATCTCTTCATACAGCTGCAGCCCAGCTCTGTGGTGAAATTGGTATTTTACGAGGTGTTTTGCAGCATGAGGCTCCACCAGCAACAGAGCTATTTTGTGCCTCTTCTGCTGCCCACAGCACAGACTGCAGCCACAACTCCAGGGGCACCCAAATAGCCCAGATTTGTACTTGGAAGAGCCCCAGAGGACCTGGATGCTCTGGACACCATGGCAGTGCTGGGGTGAATGGGGGCAGCTGTGTGGGTGGTGACACGAGCCAGGAAACAACAAGGAATGTGTCTATATTTAATTGCAGATGCTGTTGTTAATGAGTCTGAAGGAGGAGCTCCGGGGTTACCTTTGGTAGGCTGGTCCTCAGCAGGGTGATCAGTGGGTGGAGGTGAGGCACTGGGATTATTTCAACCATTGGTTTTTTTTAAAGCTTCTTGGGAGTCTTGACAAATTGCCCCTTTGTTTTTGTTGTTGTTGTTCTTCAATACCAGTCAATTTGGAAAACAAAAAGACAGTCAAAATCATAAAAAGGGATTTTAAATGCTCAGATACTAATGGAGAATGTAATGATTCTCCAAATCATATGTCTCCACTGCCCAACACCCTGCATCCACTGAAAGGAAGCAATGGTACAAGACAGCCTTGGTTATTTTACTTCATATCTCTCGTTTTATTCCACCCAAACAACACTGTCCATGCTAAAATGATGAGCAGTGATCTGCAGGACAACAGCAGAGCTCTTGGCTGACTTACCTGAGCTTGGTGGCTCTTGTGTGATCTATTCAGCAAGTTTGGGAAAGACCTGGAACAGCCCCTTTGCTACCTGGGATGGGTTCTGGGCTGCTAAAGGCCATTTATGCTGTGGCAGCAGCCTACAAACAGAAACAGTCCTGAAAATTGCTCAGATGCATTGGTGCTGACAAAGGACACCAGGGTGGGAAAAGGGTTTTTAGGAAGCAGGATGCAAAGAAGCAAATTTTCCACTTAAAATAAGAAGAGAATCCTATTCTGGCGTGTGCTGCAGAGAGATCTGCTGGCAGTGCATCACTGTGCCCTGGGAGCTGAGAAATCTGGAGCATGGGAGTTTTATGGGTCATACAATGTACTTTGAGCTATTCTGCACAAACTGAGCTTGGGAGGGAACACATCTTTTTGTTCATTTTATCCCATAAGTAAAAATCAGACACCAGGATGAGAAGATTGTAGAAAGGCTATCTGAATCATGAACTCTTATTTGCGTTTTGAAATGGAAATCAGTAGAAATCTTGGATCCCAAAACCCTCTAAATTTGGAGCATGCAGAATTCATCTCAGTTTTTTGTGGTTAATGGCCTGTATATCTCTATCTTTTGTGGGTAAACCATCTTCTAAAAAAGAAAGCTTTTCAGTTTTTTGTGTTTGTTTGGTACAGGGCTGAGCAGCATTGAGCTGAGAGCCAGAGATGTGTTTAGATTCATTCCCCTGGAATACGAGTGGGGATGGACATGTTCTTAATTAAATCTGGGAGTTTAGAAGATTGTTTCCCAAGGTTATTTTTGGTTGCTGAAGTCTGGATCTGAAGCTTGTTGCCTGGCTCCAACCCCAGTGCATTCATATCTGATTTGGGCAGTTTAGAACTTAATCTTTATTTGGAAGCAAAGAAGAGCAAACTTCTCCAGTTTGAAGGGATGTCCCCAGTTTTCCTTAGGACAATGCAAAGCTGTTTGAGCCATCTGAGTCTTACAAACCTCTCCATCTTGCAGCAGTCTGGGTCCTACAAACATCTATCCTGCAGCTTGTCAGTGTATTTGCTACCAGATGGGAGGTAGATTGGGAAACCTCTGAATTTCTTGGAGCTGTGTAAGGAAAAGACAACACCTTTGGGGAGGAGCCTCAATCTTTAGGCTTATTTCAAACAGCTCTTGTAGTACTCAAGACTGTTATTGAATTAATATTATTGATGATTTCTTTATTAGCTGATGGGAAAGCTGAATTTGGACACATCCCTTAGTGGCTGTCTGAGACATCACACTGACCTGCATTTTGGAGGCAGAGATTGGTGGATTTGCCAAGCTTCATTTCCTGGACATGTTCCAGCACTTCAATGTCTTTCTTGTCATGAGGGGCCCCAAACTCAGGATTTGGGGTGCGGCCTCAGCAGTGCCCAGCACAGAGGGACCATCACTGCCCTGGTCCTGCTGGCCACACTATTGATCCAGACCAGGAGCCTGTGGCCTTCTTGGCCACCAGGACACCCCTGGCTCATGTTCATTCCCTGTTCAGCATCCCCAGGTCCTTTCCCACTGGGCAGCTTTCCAACCACTCTGCCCCAGTCCTGTAGCACTGCAGGTTATTGTGATCCAAATGCAGGACCTGGCACTGAGCCACGTTTGTATTTGTGAATAACCCAATAATAAACTGATTAATGGCTTGATATGTCAGATGTCTTACTGCAAAACAGGAAATACCTCCCTTGCCAAATAAGAGCTCACTACCAAGCTTAATGTGGGTTTAATAAGAGCACAAACACAGCTGCTGGCTGCAGGTGGTGGGCCAGGGTCAGGGTCATGTCCCTTGCTCACCTTGACAGCAACTCACACAAAAACAGGAGAATATTTTCAGCAACATGTGTTCCTGCAGAGCTGCCCTGATTATAGCAGGGATGTGGGAGTATTTTCTGTGCAGTGGGATGGAGCAATGTCTCCATCACTGGTACCCTCCCGAGCTGGGTGATGCTGCTGCTGCCGCCCTCTAGATGGTGCAGTCCGATAAAAAATTTGAGAAAAGACAGCAATTTGCTTTTATTTCTTTTTTTTTATTTGCTAGGCAGAGATTTTTAATTGCATTTACAGGAGGGCATATTGCCAATGGCTGGGAACTGGAACATCACACTGCTGGTAATTCCCTTAAGTGCAGGGATGGGAGCCTGATCCACCTGGTTTATGCATATTTTGTAAAAACTGGTACACTGTAATGTATTGTGCCTTGAGACATTTTGCAATTTAAGTTTCTACCTATACTGTTCTATATGATTTTTTAAATGATATTTTTTTCCTTTAGACCAGGAGTCTGTACAAGGAAATGTAATGTGTTTTGGAGGTCAGACTGGGAAATAATCACAGACCCTGGTTTGTTTCTTTTGTGTATTTGTATCTTGGAAGCACAGGTTGCTGACTGCAAATTTTTTAGTGAACAAACCCAGCAGTGCATATGTTGTGCTGCAAAGGAGCTATTTCACTAAGCTGATCACTGTCAAGTGGAACTGATTGGAAAGCCAAAAAAAAATGAAAGAAAATGGGAATAGGCCAATACTTAAAATGCAAAAACTCTACCTAAGATAGAAGACAGTAATTTGAGGTGCAAGCTTGCTTTTGAACCATTGGTGAAATGCATTCACCAGCTGGAGTGTAAAAAACAAGCTCTACCACATGGGAAAATGTGTGTGTAGGGATGGGCAGCAGCCAGCTCAAACTGGATGCCATTTGGTACAGAAAATGAATGAGGTGGAGATATATATCCAAAAATCTAGAGCAGAAAGAGTTAAGAAAAGCAAAAAAGACACTTGTTTTCAAGCAAAAGCATATCCTAGCAACATCTCTGGCCTAATATTAGGTGGAGATACTGAAGCCCTGAGAAAGGGAGAACATGAGGCATCATCTGCTAGAGGAAAAATCAGATTTAATTATTCTCACCACTAAGCATTTTGGAGGAAGTGTTCAAGGAAGCCTCTGGCCCATGAAAAATCATTTTTGGGTAGCTTGAATGCAGTAAGGTCCAGGACTACAAGGATGCTACTGCTACATCAGTGTTCCAATCAGAGCAGCCATTCCTGCTCGTGGGACTTCTTGTCATCCAAGAGTTGAACAGTAAATCCTGTGAAGATAAGATGGACAGGACTATAATTAATGCCAAGCAATTAGAAAACAAATTTTCTAGATAAGGCCCAAATTTACAGAATTGGTAATTTCCTAGGTGGGATCTGACTGGAGAGGAGGTAGACAGGAGAAGGTTTGCTTTTGATAAACACCTGTGATGGAACTGTTCATGCATGGAGGGGTTTGGGAGGGCTGACAGGAGCTCAGCAGAGAATGGCACTGCCAAATTGGAGAAGCTGAGCTGAATGGAAAGCTGCAAGGGGCCATGACTGCAGGATATGTATAAAACATGGTGAGAAGGACACAGCAAAAGGGTGACACGTTCAGGCTGGAGAGGAGGCGATGGTGGTGAATGGAGAGCGTCAGGAGAAGGGCCAAGGGGAGCAGATCACTTTGTCATTTCCTTGTGGTTTCAAAGCAACCACAGCTGCCTTTCAGGTAACTCCTCTGCTCATGTAATTATGGGGTCAGTCTGGGATACTGGGTGAAATGTTGACAGAAGGAAGATCAGGTTTAGAGCTGGTCTGAGATCCCCTCCTGGCCTTTAACTCTGGAGAGATGAAAATCACTCTGAAGAAAGATTGATAGATAGTGCACAACAGGAAAGGAAAGAGCTGGAAGTTTTCTTCTGTCTCTTGTTCATGTTACTTGAATTTACTTGCTGCTTTTCTCAAGCTTGGAAAGGGTTGTGCATGTCCACACCACCAACCACCCTGCTCAACAATGAGCCAAAAGAGAAACCTGAACATTTTTCTGAATTAATTTTTGTGGGTTTTTAATTTTTTATTTTGAAATCTTTACTTTTCCTTCTCAGTTTGCAACTGCTATTTCCAATGAATTCTCCCTCTCCTGCCCTTTGAAGTGACCTTTGCTCAGCCTGCTGGCCTCTTCTCCAGGTTGCAAGGGGGACAGCAGGACTGGAGCAGCTGGGACTCCTTCAGATCAGGGAATGTGGTGGCAAAGAATGTTTTTTGCAGTAGAATGTAAGCTCCAGCCCAGTGGGTTTTTAAAAGTATTATCAGAAGTGAAAGGCTACATTTAAAAATGTATAAGCAGGGACTTTCAGCACTGCATGCCTTCATTCATAATTCACCAGTGCTCGTTTCTAAAGAAGATTTGATATTTTTACAAGGTAAATGTACTTTAAAACCTTTCTTTACTTTGCAGTGAATGTGCAATTAAGTGAACTTACTGAAAAGGAGAGGGAAGCAAGGTTTAGAATAGAGTTGCCTTGATAGCCATGAAATGATTGTAATTTTCATGTAATTCAGCTTTGATTGGGAAATGTTGCATTCCTGTTCAGAGTAATGCCATGTTTGGGGCTGGTGGAGCAACTTTTCTGACAAGATCTCCAAATCCGTGGCTGGTGACTATTGCTACCTGCACCTTTATGCCCAAAGATCCGTGGTGGAGAGGACACAATTTTCAACTCCCGTCTCCCTGATGTGCCAGAGCCCCTCATTGCTGAAACCAGCTCAGCCTGGAAGCTGCAGCAGCGTGTCCCAACACCCAAACCAGCTCCAGGAACTGCTGATTTCTGTGCTGCTTGCACAGAGCTGAGCTGGGGAAGGACTGAGGTGTTTACTCTGACAAGAGATCCCCACTGTTCCAGTCTCCACAGTAATTATGGGGGGCAAAGAACTTTCCAGGCACCTTCCCTGCACCTTTTATACAGGCACAGTGTGAGGTGCAGCCATTAATCACACAAGCTGCTGGAGATAACTGCTAATTAAGAGCAGTGTGACTCCCTGAAGTTCCCTCCCTTTCTGTCCATGCTGAAAGACATCCTTTGCTCTTTGTGCTGGTGTTCAGGAGCAGGTTGTGGTTGGACTCCTCTGCTGAGGAGGGACAGTGTTTGTATAAAACACAGCCCATGTGTGTGTGTGCTGAGTGTCCCTGTCCACAGCCACACCACAGAGAGTCCCAGGTGTCCCTATTCCAGTTCTGCAGGAAGAGGGAAGAGGCTGTGGCTGATAGGAAACAACTGGAGAACTTCCATGGGCATCTGACTTTGAATATCCAAACTGGAGGCCACCAGAATAAAACGTGTTTGTAGCTGGTGTTGGAAAACTCAGCAAGGCTGTGTTGCAATGCCCATTACATCAATGTAAAGAGGAGATTTTTTTTGCAGTAATAATCTTATTAAAGCCAGAAAGCCACCAGTGGGGAAAAGTGCTGCTCAGCATCCGAGCTCCAGAGCAGGACTTGCTGAATTGACACAAAGGAATGAAGAAAAAACTGTAATCAAAAGTCTGTCTGGATAAATTAGGTGGAAAATCCATGGAAAACACTGAAGTTCCAGCACAGTGAAACCAGAGTAAAAGGAATCAGCCAGGCTCCATGTCCCAGATGTGCTACACCACACTCAGCAGTCTCCAGACAAGGTCACTTCTACCTCAAACACAGTGGAACAGCACCTGCTGCTTTACTTTCCAGCCCAAATCAGCATTTTCAGCCTCATTCTCATTTTGTGCTGATGGATCCCTTGTCCCCTATCACGTTCACATAAAAAGGGCACTACTACAAACCACATTAAGTCAGAATTAACTGCAAGAGACTTTTGATGTGACACACCCCTCTTAGGCACTCTTGCCCTTCCCTGTGGTGCTGGCTTGGGTGGGTGACAAGAGCCATCAGCAGTTTGGGCCCCTCCAGACCTGGGGGTGGGACAGTGACAGCCCCTCCTTGCCTCTGGAAGGGTGTGGGGAGCTTCCTCTGACTGGACCCAAGAGAACTCTTTGTTCCTGCTTGGCTTTGTCCCCAAGTCAATTTTATCAGTCAAAGGGAATTCTTTCCAGGGAAAATGTAGGGGGAAAAGTCTCTGTCCCTAAGAGGCCATTTGGGGACAGTCTCTGTCTAAGCTTGTTCCCATGCAACCCTCAGCTGGGGCTGGCTTTTTTTTTTTCTTCACTTCTCTGTTCTTCATCCTTTAAGAGTTGCCTGGGACTTAGGGATGAAAGCCCGCCTCGTTCCCTCAAAGGATCAAATCCATTAGGCCTGTTTTCCAACCTGATTGATGTTTATATCTATTAATTGTTTTCCCTCTCATTTTCTGATTTCCTACTGATATCACAGAAAACCCTGAAGAAAACAATCTTTGATGGAGAATAACATATTTCAGAAGACAACTTCCCACCTCCAGTGTTTGTGGATAATTAGAAGATTGAATATAAATGGCTTGTGAAGCTGCTTATGAATGTATTTTTCTTACCATTACCTAAAATAATCCATTTCCTTGTGCATTTTGGACATCCCAGGATCTTTTTCCATGCAGAAGGCAGAGGTCACTCCCTCTCTGCCTGTTGTCCATGTTCTGCCAGCTGTGACTTTAGGCAATATAGCATTTTTAGCACTGCTGTGAGATGACTCCTGGTGCTTACGTGCTGCTGCATCTTCCAGGTGCATTAACAAGTGACCAGGATAACCCACACCCTTCCCAAGGGTTACCCAGCTCCTGCCAGCTTCCAGAGGTGGACAAATGGAGGTGAAAACACCCAGTGACACCATGAGGTCACAGGAGCAGTTGGGATGAACTCTGGAAATAGAGATTTTCCTCCCCAGTAACCCTTGGCTCCAGATGAAGGGATGCATTAATGATGGGAAGTGACCTTATCTAAGTCAGGTTAAGATTTTCAACTTTGAACAAAGGCCAAGCTGGGAATTCAATGGAAAAATCTTTTGAGTCATAGTATATGGCAAATTCATATTCAGGACAGATGGTATTTTCTAAAAGTAGCTGTTTACTCCTAGAATTACTCTTCTTCCTTCCTGTGGCATTTTTTCCCTCATTCTGTGGTTCTTCTGCCCACAGACTTGTCTTTTTCAGTAAATTTCTAGTGACAATTTTACAATCTCTTTAAAAAACCCAGCTATAAAAAACCTCTCTCCCTGTCTATGTCTTCTTACCTTCATGATCCTCTGGGGCAATATCCTACCCTAATTATGGATAAAAGTACAGTATTTAGCTATTTTGGAAAACGTCTTTTATCTTCATACAGGAGGTTTAATTAGAAGTTTAGTCCTTCTTGCTTTTTGTCCAGCTAAATGCCACACTCTCTATTTGTGTTGCTGCCGTTGGTCCCAACTAATTAGGGAAATCAAGAATAGATTGCAAAAAAACCCAAAAGCCTATCTTGGTTTATTTATTTTCAAAAACTGATTTCAGCTGCACTCTTTTATCCTCCTTTCACCCTTTGTGAAGGAGAGCAGACTGTTTCAGATTTCTGCCGCCTTGATCTCTCCCCTCTGACAAATCCCCTCTGGATTTGTGCCCAGCTACAAATAAATCAAGCCAGAGCAGGGTTTGGCCCAGCAGTCCCACCAGGAGCCAAACACCAAACATGATTTGGCCTGGCCCAAACCATCAGGCACCTTATGGGGCAGAACTAGCCCCAGTTAAATACCTTGAAGATGCAGTCTGTGTCAGCCTCATGGTCCTGTGACAGACCTGGGCTCTTGTATTTTCCAGAGAGTCTTGAACATGAGGTTTTCTGTTATTTGAGCCATATTTTCTTTCAGTTTGGACGACGGCGGCTTTCCACTGGCACCGTATTCATTAGAAGGTCTCTAAGTCCACAGCAGTATTCAAAAGTGTTGCTCATTAAACCTTGGAAAGCAGACAACCTTCCTCTTGTCTGATGGTGAGGTTGAAAGATCTTGTAAAAGTCTTCTTTATAGAAATAAAAATAGTCCCAGAAGCACAGCTTTCTTTTTTTTTTTTCCTTTTTTTTTCCCACTTTCTTTTATTTCATATTCCACACAGGTTTCTCTGTTAACAATTGCAGCTAATTTTGTCTTCTGTTATTTCTGGATGTGTTTACTATAACCCCAGAATAATCTGTCAGGGATTCTTCTCTTCACATAACTAACCAGCATTCTTGCTGTAGTGTCTCACTGGTACCCATCACCCTGGTTTCAACACTCATTTCAGATATAAAATTAGAGACACAGATGCTGAATATTCTACCATTCAAAATGCTACATTTTGTTTGGTCTGCTTTTTTCTTTTAACTTTGCACTTCTTATTAAATTAAAAGACATCCCAACTCTCAAATTATGGAGCTGCACTTATTTTAGGGATAATTAAGAGCAAATGTAGTTATTAACTTGTTTGCTTGAGGGAGAGAGAGAAAAGGTAAGAGAATTATTGTTGGTAGAGCAAAAGAAATAGAAAAAAATCTCTGGCTTCAGATCACACATAATATGTGACTGAAAAAATGGAGCCAAGTGGGAACCTGCAACGCCAAACTGCAATTAAACCTGGCTCACCAAAGCTTGAAAAGCAGATTTTCAGCTGATATGAATTACACAGCACCTTGAGCAGGCAGGCAGCAGCTCCCTTGCCCTGGTAAAATAGCTGTCTGCGAGAGCAGAGCTGCTCTGTGCAGGGGACAGAGCTCCCCAAGGCCACGCTGGGCTCCCACAGAAGGAAACCAGGCTCTTTGTGGCTTTGATCCTGACAGGACAGGGCTGCTTCTGAGGCTCTGCCTGCTCCACTGGGCTCAGGGCAATGGGATGAGTTTAAAGGGGAAAAAAGGTTTCCAGCAGATGAAATCCCCGCTTTGCTCAGTGCACAGGGCAGGATGTGAGATCAGATGTCCCTCTGCAGGGCAGTACCAGAGGGAGCTCAGACACCTCCACAGTGGCAGCAGCATCACTGCCAGGGCACCTCAGCTGAGCAGGATGGGCAGGAATGAACAGAATTTTCAGTTAAAATATTGTAAGGCCACGTGTTAGGAAACAGGTCTGTTAATGAGCATTTTCAGCATCACCTTCTTGTTCTTATTAATTTGTCCCCCAGGGGAAAAAAAAGCTCTTTTCTCTACTGTTCATCTGACTTTTGGTCTTTGAAGCCCTGTTTTTTGTAGCTATGTGAAGTTTAAAAAAAAGGGATTGACATTTTGTGAGATAAAGCCTACTTTTACTGTCAATTGAAAAAAAAATACTGTAGGATAACTCCTGCAGCTAAATTTCCATGGAAGATTCTGTCCATCTTCCTTGCCTGGGTGGGTCCATTCTCCAGATCTCTTCCCAATGTCCCTGTCCTTGTTTGGGCTTGGTCTTATACCTCCAGCTCTGTTTTATGTTGCTGAAGTTTTATGTTGTGAAGACACAGTCAGGTTTTCCCCATCAGAGCCTTTTCATAAATCTGGGCATGCAGAACTTCAACAATCTTTAATGCTACTGTAGGGCTAGGAAAGACCAGCTCCTTTCATTGGCAAGCACCAAGCATATTTCTGCAGTCAGACACAGAGCAATGGTCTCATGAGCAACACTTATTTCCACTATTGTTCACTCTCATGCCAAAGATTAATCTCTTTGCCCACAGCAGACTCCTTGTCTGATTTATTTGTGTGTATGAAAGGGACCCTTCCCGGGGCTCTGGCTCTGGGCACTCATTGCAAGGACATCCAATTACCAGTTCATCACTTTATTTTGATTAAATGATAGTTATGATGAACAGCCCCACTTGGATTGTGTCCTCTGCTCTTCTGTGTGGCTGTTAACACATGCCCAGCACTGGCTACACAAGAGAGCAGCCCTTGCCTGCATGCAAAGCCAGCTGGACCCTAAAAGAGCCTTTGTAGTGACTTCAGACAACCTTGGAGCCAGGCTCTCATGTAAAGTATCACAAGCTGGTAGTGACAATAATTTGCTTTTTCAATCACAGGAAACTCCATGCTTCTAGATGCAACTGGCTCAAACAAATACATATTCAAATGAGAACACACCATAGGTGGGAAGAGAAATATAATTGCACCCAATTTTGCAGTTGCACTTGTCCTCCAGGAGCTAAAATGGGATTTTTAATATACTTATTTTGAATATGTGCATCTGCTCTGTCATTTTTGCATAATGAGCGCATTCCTGATACTTAAAGAATTAGCTTCCCTCTTGCTAAGATATAGGCAAAATGAGGCATGCTGTTATTCATGTATTTATTTATTCATTCATTATTTTTTTTTTTTTTGTGTGAAGCATACTGGGCAATCCATCTTGTTCCAAGGAAAACCCCAGGGGATATGGAGAAGGCTCAGCATTCAGCTCTGAACTCAATTATCACAAATCTCATCCTATAAATTAGAACATGTTGCAGAGAAAGAAGAAAATGCAGCTCCCTGTAGTACAATCCCTGAAAGAAAGAGAGAGAGAGAGAGAGAGAGTGAGAGAGAGAGAAAAACGCTTTTGGACAGATACCTTGAGAAATGCAAGGGAGGGAGTTTATCCAGTCACCCCCAGAGCCAAGCTGTAGCAAGGGAAGAGGCCACGAGCTGTACTTCCAAATATGTTTATCCATTCATGGTTTCACAGACAGAGCAAAGTCCAAAGCACAGTGCTAGACACGGGCACCAGCCTCCACCCCAGGATGTACCCGGAGCCCAGGCATGATCCTTCCCTCAAAGGTAAGCAAATTTTCTTGCTGAAGTGAACCAAATAATGAGCTTTTCTTTCCCCTTTTAATGACTCAACAGATAGTTCTAAAAATATATTATTTCCCCAGAGTAATTCAGCTGCTAGGAACCCATCAGGAGAGCACCCACAGGATATTCCCACAGCAGGACTTAGGCCCATGGTGAGTGACCCACAGAGCTGCTCCACAGCTGCAGGACATGCTGTGAATGCAGGAATGCTGTGAATAAGAGGTTTCAATGAAAAAAAAATATCACCAGCTCTTGGGTTTTGACGTGTTTGTACCACCAGTGCTGCTAACAGGTTGACAGAGATGATATTTTCCTCCAAGTGACGTTCATAAGAAGGTGTGATTCACAACCAGAATAATTGCTGTAGTCCTTCTATTGACTTCACTTCCAGCCAAAGCTGGACACCCACGTGTGCCTGGGAATAGGGGAGCAGGGTGTGCCAAGCATGCTGATGCAGCACAGAAGCTCTGGAAGCAGGAGCTGCTCTTTAAAACTCGCTGATATTGGTGCATTGCTGATTTTATTTAAATAGTGCTCCTATTTAAGCATGTTTCCTTGTTTCATATAACTTTTGAAACTTATTTGGGTTCTGAATTATCCTGGGCAGCTGCCATAGCCTTTGTGGCAGTGTCACTGTCCCTACAGCTTTGCTCTGAAGGTGCCTCAGATGGCAGAGCAGCACAGACAACCTACAGCTCCATGTTGTGCTGGCTTAGTTAAATCACTACAAAGGGGCTTGAAGGCTGATGAGTGAATAAGAAGCTTCTTGCCTGGCTGAAGCAGTGTCTAACCAGTCAGTTCACCACCATTCCTAGCACCAGAGGGGACTGGAAAGCACTCTCAGGCTGCTGTGGGATGCTGTCAGAAAGCCAACATCCCTGCAAATTGCCAGCATTCCACGTTGGAATCGTTCAGTCTGGGGTGCCAAGTGTGGAGACCTGGTAAAAAAAGTGTCTGAACCTCTCAAAATGCTAATCAACCATCACAGGCTTGAGGTAGGAAGCTCTAATAAGGGTGAGGATGTGTGAGATGTTGTCATAAATATGCAGCAGTCTGACAGCTGGAGACTGCACAGGATTGTGTAGTCCGTATATTTTCCTTTTGACTTCTTGCCCTCCCTCCTTGGTAGGGACTATCTGTTTTCTCCTGCTGCAAAAATGAAACCTGTGTAAACAGCTAAGACCCTTCTCTTTAACCAGGAACCACATATACCAGCACCAGGTCAAATGAAACACCTGTAATTTTTAACATCCCCATTTCCAGGGTGTTTCTCAGAAGCTCAGGTGAGCAGCTCTGTATCTCTGCAGCTGCTGTAGGCTGGATCCAAAGAAAATTGAAACAGCTGGGAAGGTTTCCATTAACTTCACTAGATTGGGCCCTGTAACAGGAAAACACTCCTAATTTCAGGCTTCATGGGATGGCTCTGCCATTGCCTCTTTAAGAGGTGAAAAAAATGCACTGTGGGGACCACACATCCTGGACATAACTGATTTTTCCACTAGAACTATAGAATCATAGGAATGTTTAGGTTGGAAAAGACCTCTAAGATCATTGAGCCCAGCCACTAATCCAGCACTGCCAAGTCCACCACTAAGTCCTGTCCCTCAGAGCCACATCATTAAATCCCTGCAGGGATGGAGACTCAGCCCTGGACAGCGTGTTCCAGTGCTTGACTATCACTGAAACACGAGTCATGACACACCTTTTCTAACCCTGTCTGGGCTTCTCCTGAAAGAAGAGCTTCCTTCCACTTCCTGCATCAAACCTGAAGACTGTCAGCAGGCTCCTCTTGCCTACCCTGCTCTGAAGAGCTGCTTGAGCCTTCAGGACAGCCAGGAACCAGGGGGAGCACAAACCTCACACAAACACTCTGGTGTTGGAGCAGTGCTGGAAGCTCAAAACACCAGCTTCAGTGCAAGTGCCAAGATAACAGCTGGAGCTGGGAGGACCTGTAGGTGCTGAATCAATGAGGTTGGGTTATTTCTTACACCTGATACAGAGGTTGCTTGTGCCAATAACATTTACAATCCCTCACGATAAATTTAAGAAGGAGCAAGTGATTTCACAGGAACTAAAGAATCCTAGAATTGTTTGGGTTGGAAGGGATGTCCAAGACAATCTCATTCCAATGTCCCTAGACCACATTCCCCTAGACCAGGTTCCTAAAGTCCCATCCAACCTGGCCTGGAGCACTTCCAGGGATTATCACACAAGCTCCTCTTTCAGTCTACCAGACATGTCACAATGTGAGGGCTCTGAAGGCACAACCAATGTGTTGCTGCAAAACTAGAGACTAAAGTTCACTTCCAGCATTTAAAAAAGTCCTAATTACAATGCAAAAAGTTGGCTCAAGTCATAAATAATGAATGTTGGTGTTTATTCAGGCAAAAACCACAACCATTAAAAATGGAAATCCAGTGCAAATCAGTGAAGCAAACATCTAGAAATAGAGAGAAAAGATAAACAATAATAATAAATTATTAAAGCTTATAACTAATAAAGCCATGGGAATGTCAAAGAGACCATTCATCTGTAAATGGGGCAGTGAAGAAGATAATCTACCTAAATTCTACATCTGTAAAACTCTCACTGACTTCACTGATTAGGAAGGAGTTACTTAAAAATCAGTAGAAAGGGCTCTGATTTGATATAGAGAACAACACAAACTTCACTCAATGGACAAACCAGAAATGCCTCTTATCATTGCTATTTATAAATGGTGTCTGTGGCAAAGATTTCTGGCTCATAAATTGTTCTGGTGAAGATGACTATCAGGAAAAGCTACAAGGAAAGCACTCTGCAGTTTTGGATAGCCTGATTTGCTTAGTTTACAAATCAGATTTGTGCTCCATTTCCAAAGCTCAGCCTGTGATCAGAGCAATAAGTACTGCTCCTGGCTCAGGTACAGGTGTTTACAAGAGTGGATTTGACCATCAGCTTGCCTCTGTCATCTTTGAGTTGTTTCTTTCCCCCAGCATCCTCAGCTGCATTCCTTACATTTTGCTTACAGCTTTAGCTCTCATTTCTCATTTCTGTGTGTGTGAGGATTCAGAAGATGCAGGCAGGTTGATTTATGGCCCCTTCTGCAGACACCCAGGTGGTCCCGGGAGCAGGGCGGGTGCTCGGGGATCACCGCGTTCCAGCAGGCTGCAGCCCCTCTCTGGAGCGACACACGGCTGCTGTCAGCACAGCCCCAGCAGCTGCAGGGCTGACATTTGAAATTCCCTGTCCCAAATCACCCTAGGATGTATTTTAAAGTAGTGTCAAGGTCAACTAGCAGATGCTGTAGGTGGTTTTGTGCGTGTGTCTGTCAGTCAGCACCTTTCCAGAAGTGTCAGAGGAATTTATGATGAGATCCTAATGCAATTCATTACTGAGGCCAAGGCACAACGTGACCCAGATTCCCACATTCACAGAAGTGGAGAGTGCTCTGATCTGACATCTCCAATTCTGAGATCTTCTACTTTGGTTCCAGCTGCCGATTCCATCTGGGAGCTGCTGGGTTTGGGGCCACACCTGAGCACGACCCAAGGCATAACATGAGTTACTCGTGACAGGGGATGGGGCTGCTTGTGTGGGAAAGTCGTTTGAAAGAGAGGAGCTGATCTCCCAGCACCTAAATCCTCATAGAAAAGGTTGGATACAAATGTGAGCTCAAAACCCCGTTAGCTGGTCATTGTAATTATATCATTCACATAAAATGAAAACCTTGGAAAGTGTTTAATATGTCTAAAAAGGTGGAGCAGCAGGTATTTCAGCAGCTCTCTTCTAGACACAAATCTTTGCCCATTGGAGGAAGAGGAATTGGTACTGCCAAATCAACGGCCTCCTTTTTGCTGATGCTTCATTTTTAACCATGGCCAGAACTTGTCTGACCTCAATTCTCAAGTCTTTTGACCCACCAAATTGAATTGCTTTTAATTTTTTTCTAGCCAGCCCCCAAAAGCATTGAAGTGGTACTTTACTGATGCAAATGTACAAGGGAGCAGATAATTGAGTTTGATCTGGTCAGAAAGAGTTATGGCTGGAGGCTACCTATGAAGACTTTTAGCATAAAACTATTATTGTCAAGAAATCCAGCAGCTTCCAACTGGTAGTAACTTGAAATTCCATGTGAAAACTCATCCCACAACACTAAAAATTTCCTCCAAACACTCAAGTTAGTTTCAAAAGAATTTTCCTTGTGCACAACTATTTCTGTGTATTGAGCCACAAAACAACCATGGGCAAGAAATTCCACAGGAACAACTGATAGTTGGAATAATTTCTGAAAAATGAACTTTGTGGTTATATACTCAGTGCTAGAAGAAAAGTTTTCTCCCTCAGGATGTAAATTACTGGTGCTCCAGTGTGTCTCCAGCTCTGAGCTGGACACTCAGCACTTTCAGGCTGGGTCACAAGGGCCTTGCTGGCAGTCATGAGGGTGGCCTGGGCGTGCCCAGGGGACAAAGGGGACAATGCCACTGCTGCAGTGGACTGCAGGGTGTCCCCCTCGCACCCACACCACTACAGGCCCACTAGATGGAACCACAACTCCCTTTGGATGCTCCTCCCTGTAACACCACTTGAGACAGGTTCATTTTCAGTTCAGAGCCCAAGGGCAGCAGTCAGGCTGAAATCCCAGTTTCCCTCCTCCTACACAACACATCTCGCTGCTGCTTACACTGCAATCTGCTCCAGGCTTCCAGCTTGTGTATACATCACGGGCTCTGCTGATCACAACAGTGATACCTACTTCAAACAATGAGAGCTTTTTGCCTGCAATTTCCCTTTGATACTTAAATAACAGAAAAACCACAAAAACAAATGAGGCTCTCCTCTGAATTACTCAGGAGAATACGGTAAGCTATTCTGCGCTGTCAGATACCGTTGTAATTAGGTGCTTTTAGAAATATATTATGTCTTTTATCTGTTATTTACTGTGCATACTGTATTTATTGTGCTGAATGCATTATGCCCCTGACAGGCTACCGCAGATTTCTCAGTGTGTTAATTGTCTGGGCCCTGCTGCTACACCTACTTTTGAGATTCAGGGACAAACCAATTGAATTCTGACATTTATTTATCTTCCTAGAACGAATATTTTTGTCTGGTAAATATGTAGGGCTCCTAAAGAGATCTTACACCAAGTCACAGTAATCCTCCTCAGTTCCTGGATTACTGACCAAACACACAGTGACAGCCCTTTCAGAGCCAAGGGCTCACATAGCAACATCCTTTGCCTAAAGACAAACCCACAAGGTTTCCAGAAGGAATTCAGGCCAGCTGTGTCTTGGGACAGTGCAGATGCACCCCAAAAGTGGGGGTTTGCCCCTCACTGGGCTGTACAGAGCCATCCTCAGGGCTGTGTTAGCCCATGAACTGAAAGGCAGAGCCAAAGTTCACTCCCAGTTTCCCATCTAGTGCCCACTCACCCCTGCTCACATATAAAAGGAATAGCAGAATAAGGCAATAATTCTTTTCCCTTCCAAAAACCTAGAAACTGAGCATGAGTCAAAACTCCAGGTGCCTGGCAGCGGGAACGCAAACACACCAGAGCTTCCTGGTAGATACCAAGAAGTAACTCCACAGCTTGTTTAATTAATCATCCCTTCCAGCCCTGCAGTACCCTCCAGACCAGCCGTGTCCTCAGCTACCCTGAGCCCAGGTGGGGTCTGGACTCAGCTCTTTCCCATCTCCTGAGCACCCTGCAGTGAGTTTAGACTTGCATTGCCCACCTGGGGCTCATTCACCCCAGTTTCTCATCAGAGGCACGAAGAAAGGAAACCTCTTTGCACGTGAGCCAGTGTCTCCATCCTTCCAAGGCACGTGCGTGACTCATGCCAAAGAAAAGCTTCCCCTTCAGCTTTTCTGTATGCTTAATTTGAGACTAGAAATGAGAAGAATTTTTATAAGTCTAGAAAGCTGCAGCACAGAGCTTACAAGGGGAAGCATGAAAGTCCAGGAGAAGAAGGAAACTGGAGGCTTTCAGAACTCTTTACAATGTGGCAAGGATTTATGACCTTTAGTTCTTTATACCCCTTACAAACACTACTTATTCCATACAAAACAACACTTAATCTATGAAAACACTACTCATTTTGCTTATAGAAATTCAGAACCAAATCCATAACAGCAAGTTCATATCCCTGACAGCACCAGGCAGCCTTCTGCAGAGACCTTCAGCTTGAACCACTCTGCCAGGAGCTCCTGACCTGCACCCAGCCTCCAAAGGGCCAAACCTTCACTGATCTGATCCTCTTTGAACAAAGAGGCTGCCAGGTGCTACTTTCCAAAAGCAAACCAGGTATGCTGAGCTGATCCCAGAAGCAGAAAGCAGAGCTGCCCTGGGAAGGTGATTCTGTAGCTCCTCTGCTGTCCTGGCACAATTTCATGGCAAGAAAAAGCTGCACCTGCAGGAAAACCACAGCCAGGCATTGAAGACATACCAAGGATAACACAACCCATTTCACCTTTTTTATAGTCCCATGTTTTATTTTGGGGGTTTTTTTGGCTAATGGGGAGAGAACACTTCAGTTCCAGTGCTGTTTTGCAGAGGAATCCTTGTCATCATAGGTGGGTCTTCAAAAGTGAAAAAAAGCCATGGGATAAACCAGAAATTTTCCAAGATCATGCACAGTTGTACAATTTGAGATATTCTGTTGTCTTTGCATGCCATGTATGTGAGAGCCATGGGAATTCAAAATGGGCAATAAAACATAAGAGACATGTGATTTTTAGTGATAATATATCAACCTAAGAAGTGAATGAGCCCATATAGCAGCTTTTTCTCTCATTCATAATTTTAATATGCCAAAATGCCTACATTTTAGTCTACCTGGCTTTTAAAGTATATGGTTATGAATCCCTGGGAAAAAAGACATCAAATGAAATAAATGGCAGCTTTGAATTATAGTTGTGATGAGCATTGTCATAATAAATTCTCTCCTCACCCAGAGGAGCGATGAGGGATTCCTGCTGTACCACACCACGTTTTCACAAGTCAAATACAGCCACGTGTTCAATTTATAGCTTGCTTTTGGGCTGAAAGTCTCCACAGATCTTGAATGAATGCAGCTGAGCACGATTCAAGGCTATTTGGATAAGAATACCATGTTTCCAGCTAATTTAGGCTGAGATTTTCGAGGTTGTGCAAGGGCTTTTGCAGGCCAAGTCAGAGGCACTGGTGTTTCTGAATTCTCTGGGCAGCGTGTCAAGGCATAATCTTTGAGAGGTGCTGCTCCACAGCTTGTTTCTACAGCCATAATTGCAAGAGGAAGGGATATTGAAATGACAGTCAAAACAAAGCTTTCACAGGAAAGATTAACCCTTTTCAACACCCTGGCCCTTTTTGGCACTGCAGTGTGTATTAATCACCAATTCCCTGCTCCAGCTCCAATTCTGCTGCTACAAAAGGGGATGGCAATTTAAAAAGCCACTTCTGGGACACTTGGCTGGGCCACAGAGCTTTGCTCTGAACAAGATGAATGAATCCATTTAGACAAGATGGCTACACATTTTGCATATCTTTATTGCACTTTTACCACGTTGCAAACAATTCCACAAAAATGCTGCAAAAGTAAGCCTAGAGCTGCTGAAAGCAGCTTTTTACCCATATATGTATATATTTACACAAAACTATCAAAAGCAAAATTGAAAAGTAGCAGCTCAGCTATGATAGTCTAGAAAGATAAGAGCTGCCACCTCCTTATGGACAAATAGTACAACTTGTCATTTTACATCACTTTGTAAAACCAACATTCAAGTATTCCTGTCAAAGCACAATTAGTGAAATTCCCTTCTGGTAACCCCTGTATTTATTATCATTATTATTATAATTATTATTATTTTTTGCCTTTAAAAGTTCATAATGCCTTAACCCTTTAAATGCTGAGTAGCTGGGGGGAAAATAAGCATTCAATTTAAATAAGATACAGTGGATTAGAGCACTTAAAGGGTTAACACAAAATACTAAGTGGACTGTCACCACAAATAAAGTGTGAGTCACAAAACTATGCTGTCCCTCTTAGTTAAATTTGGAAAGTAGGTCTGGTGTTTCATAGATATACCATATATAAATACAAAATATTAAGTAAAGGCCTCCTTTCTATACAAAAAGGACAGGAGGTGTTTTGCTATCAGACTGTTGTCTGTCAGTGATTGAGTATTTTCTGAATCTTTTCAGAATCTCTCTTCAGGAACTAATGAAAAGCAACACATTAGACTTATTTTTCTTAATGAACTAATCCTTTGCAGAGTCTACACTTTACCTACTTTGGGAACAATTATATCTCATTTCTGAATTCACTGAATTCACAAAGTGGCATACACAGTCTTTTGTAAGACTTTTTTGTTGTTTTTTTGTTTCCTTTTCTTCTTTGAATCTTCTTGACTCAGCTGGTAAAAACATAGTCTTGCCATTTCACTACCTCTCGGTGGTAACAGTGTTCACATCCGTGTTAAAGTCATTTTCAACCACATTGTCATAACCATCCTTCTCTATGCAGTCACTGACAGCCTTGAGGACAATCCGCAGCCGCCTGTCCATCGCCTCCAAGTGAGGCTGGTAGAGGATTGGAGCTATTTTATCTTTTAGCAAAGATTCTTTCATCAGGAGACTGAGTTTGTATTCCTCCTTGGCTAACAGCTGTAATCGCAGATAGGTAGACTTCCTGATTCTAAGGGGGAAAGGAGAGAAAAAAATGCAAATCAGTTATTTCCATTACTGTTGATCTGGACAGTGCTGAAAGGCTTATAGCTAACTACAACAGTTGTGTAAGAGCCTATTCTGTGATCTGAAATGATGAGAAGCAGGCTCTGTCACAGTCCTAATGAGCAGCTGGCATTGTCACCTGGCCACCAGTCTTTTGGGGCTCTTTGAGGTGCAGAGGTTTTGGGGCACAGATCCCTGGGGCAGTGCAGGCAGCCCTCACATCCCTCACCTGGAGAAGCACCAAGTGGAGCTGGTGCAGCATTCATAGGGCCACGTCCATCTTGGCAATGACACATGTGACACTGGCACTGAGCAGGGACACGTGTGACAGCAGCAGAGGCTCCTCAGGCTCACCCTGCAGGGCTGCCCAGAGCCCCCACAGACACAGAGCTCACCCTGCAAAGCTGAAACTCCAGATGTACCTGGCCCCTCTGAAAGCCCTGGCCATGGGCTCCAAGGAAAGCTGTTGAGAAGCATGAGAACAAGCTGGGATTTTGTCACTTGACTTCCATGGGATGTGTATTTTGCCTTAAAGCTTCTCTCCCAACAGCTCACAGCTGTGCTCCTGCAAGATCCTGATCCCAAGAGAGCGTTTAACGTGGCAGTGCTAATGCTCAGGGCTAGCTGGGCAGGATCACACCATCTCCTCCTCCCCACAGTGTGCAATCAAAGTTTCACCTGAGCATTTTCAGTCCTGTTAGTGGAAACCATGGTACAAAGCAGGAAACACCTCCAGAGGAAAAACATACCTGCAGCACTGGTTTAAAGGCACCAATATGGAAAGTTCATCATGGGAATATTTTCCAAACCTATTTAAAGATAAGAGCAAGAATGTAACAAAGGCTATTTTAAAGACAGACTTTTTTTCTTTTTCCTTTAACCCCAGAAAGATTATTAAAGATATTTACCCTCTTCCATTATCTAAGTGGATAATAAAAGTTTCATTTCCAAACTTCTCAAAGGTTTCGTAGTGATGTCGATCCATGTTACCTATGGAACAAAGAGAAGAAAAAAGACCATTCTCATTCTGGCTTGAGCCTGCAGGTCAGGGCAATGCAAAAGCCCAGTGCTCCCCAAAAACAATGTCTGGGTAGAGCAGAGAAGGCAGCAAACCTGCAGAGCTCATTTGCTCCTACTGTGGATACCCCAAAGTGTGTGATACCAGGAGGGCTGTTACACCTCAGGCAGCTTTTCAAGTTCTCTGTGGCTTTCAGCCTTGATCTCTAAAGGACCCATCAGGAGACAAAACCAAGCTTCCCACCCTCCAGCAACCCCTCCTGGGGTACAGCAAAGACCCCTCTCCAGCACAACAGCACCTCAGCTGTTTGGGGGGGCAGATCTCCTGTAGGGCAGCTGTGTCCTAATCCAGCAGAGCTCCCTTCCCTGGGGGCAAGGAGCCCTGCTGCTGCAGCCTGGGGTCTGTAGGGCGTGTGAAGCGCACATGGTACATGTGACATGTGCAGGGCTTTGCTCAGGGAGGAGAAAATGCCTGCTTTGGGCAGGGGTGTTAATCCTGATCACTTTGTGAATACTGCATTCAGCTTTCTGAACACCAGGCAAACATCCTGGTTTTCCTCTGGCCAGAGCTTTGGCCCAGTTGCTGACTGCCTGGGAAGCCAGAACTGTACCATGGCTGGAAGAGATGGATCAGGATGGTGCTGATCTGCACAGCTCTCCCTGACTGAGCAGCTTTTTAAGGTCAATGTGCAGAGCACTGCTGCCAAGCTATGAATTTTGTCTCTGTGGCAGTTGTCTTGAGCCACTTATAGATGGCACATATGGCTCCTGAGCTGTCACCTGGCCTCTCCTGCTGCAGCCTATTCAGGAATCTCAGTGGGGGCAATGGCACAGGGTGTGTCCATGCTGGCACGTGCCCAAGGATCAAGGATGCAGGTTGGCAACTTAAAGGTGTGTTGGCTGCAGCAGAAAAAGGTTTCATATGAGAATGAGAATTAGAATTATTCTCTTGGAATGGGTCACTATTACCTGGTTGTAAATAATTATTTTATTGAGATCAGGTTACATAAACAGAAAAATTCCTGATACAATCCACAGCTGCCTTTGTGACAAAGCAATGTCCCTCCCCCCCACACCCTGACAATTTATAGAGAAGCATCAGAGAACACTCCTGCAGGATGAAAACAAAGCACCAGTAATGAGCAGTCCTTGCATGTGCACCCAGGAGCCATATATTACAGGGGTAAAGCACTCACTAAAGCAAACTGTGAAGCCCTTCACTGCTGTGAAGGAGACTGGCCTGACCTGCATTCATCACCACTCTGCATTTCTGAACATCTTTGTTCCTTTAATCTGCACTGATGGGAATACATAACCATGTAAATCTGCATTTTCTCATCATCATCTAGAACAGCATATACAGTAAATGCAGCTTCAACCACGCTTTAGCAAACTGCTGAGCTATGCAGAGCAGTGCAGAAAGAAATGGTTTTTATTCTAATTAAATGTTGCATTTAATTTTTGAAAGAGATGAAACATACCCATTAGGAAATCAAAAACTGTCATATCCATTATATCCAGAATTCTGGTCCCACTGTCGTATGGGGGTGTTTGTTTAACCTCTTCACAATAATCTGGATCAACTTCCCATCTGGAAAAGGCAGTATTTTGATATTTTATGTGACATACAAAGCTTACTGAAAATAACAAAAAAATGTTATTTTGCAAGGATCTACTTGTGTCATGTTCAATTGAGGGCAGGGTTGGGTAGAGGCAGCAAATTCCAGCAATGCAGGCAAGCAAGGAAGGTTGTGACTGATGGAAAAAAAAGAAAATCACAAGACTGAAAACTATCCAGCCAGTAGGTTCAGGATTTAGGAGACTAGCTGCACCATCAGTCATATGGTGCAAGCATCTGAGACTTGTTTAGGGCTGCTGAGAGCAGGGAATCTTTCTCCCTCTGATAGGACTTAGAGAGTTTCTGTTGCATCCTGCCTACCCCACTGCAGGTATCTGCCCCGTGAAGGAATTGTGCCACTGAAAGTCCTTTTGGGTTCAGGACCATGGACTGGAGCTCCTGGCACGTGCCCTGTCCCTTCCCAGGGAAAACCCAGCTGCTCTCCCAAGGCCAGGGGCTGGGTTATTTCCCCATCACCCTCTGCAGCTTTGCTCACCACTACTCACTCTGCTTTCTTGCGCTTGTGGTAGGAACGCCTCCAAGGGTTTCTCCAGGTTTTCCTTTTTGCTAATGACAAATCAGGCAGGAAAGCAGCCAGAGACCCTTCGATCTGATCCGGTTTCCCACACAGGGCGTGCTCTGTTGAGCAGTAGTAGGAGCATTCCCCATAGAAGCAGATGTTGTTGGCTGGCAAAGAAAGGAAAAGAACTTTAAAGCCTACACTTAAATTAGTACTGAGAATTTATAAAAGCACTGATGTATGTAGGAGCAGAAATAAATCCAAACCCCTGTTACCACACGTAGTTTTCCTCCACTGAAACCATTAGAAAGACATTGATTTCAGTGGCTGGGATCACGCCCTGTGCTAAGCTCTCAGTGACTATATCCAGTCTATTTATATTCTCCAAACCATTTTTTTCTTTTAATCCTGTCCTTTCTCCTTTCATTCTCCCAGACTGATACATTCCTTGGGACCTATTTGCTACCCCAGGCTGGAACAAGTGGCATGTGCCCAAAATTAAGTCACTTCTCAAAATCTTGGCTCATTTCTTTAAGAACAGAGAACATTTCATTCATTTCCTTGCTGGAATGAGAAGAACTGGCAGTTTTTGCAAGGAGAATTATTTACCATCAAGAGTCCCGAGGGGGTGTGTGTGGAAGGTGGAAATAGCACGAATGTAACGCTGCCAGCACACATCTCAAACACAAATCCCTTCCTCCAGCCCTCACGTTACTCCAACAACCACAGAAAAAGAATCTGCAGCAGGTTTTGGACCGTGTGTTACCTTAAAACCTCCCCAAAACTGCCACCACATATTTCTGCACCAACAGGAACACCCAGCTCTGTACAGGAACACCCTGCCCACGGGAATTCTCTGCAGGTGAGAGAGAGCAGCTCATCCCCAAAGCCCACCAACACCAGGCTGGGAACAGGGATAGGAGCACACTGCTGCTCTTGCCAGCGTGCTACAACTCTTGTGACATTGCTTTATGACATAAAGTGTCATTAGAGGAAGACTGTGCCCTTTCCTCATGGTAATGCATGAAGCTGAGAAATCACATTGCTTCCTAATTCCCCACAAGGCCTCTAAATTCAAATATTGTTTCCAAGCTCCTCTCCCTCTGGGCAGGCTCAGTGTAAATGAGGCAGGAAGGGCTGGGAGGAGAGGGAGGTGATTTTCTGCCTGCCACAGGAAGGTGAGTGGTGGCTTTGCACAGCACTGTGACATGCCCCAGCTCAAACCTGCATCCAGCAGAGTGCCCAGGGCAGGTGGGGCACTGCCAGTGGGAGATGGTGAGTCAGGAGGCCAGGGACAGCTCTGGGGGTGACAGGAGGGAAGGAGGAACAGAGCAAGGACCTGTGATTGAGGAAGGAGAACCAGGGGAACATGCAACAGCAAAAAAATCTTGTGATGCTTTTGATTAATTAGCTGCATTATGTGGGGCTGGCTGTTAAACCATGGAATTATACCAAATAACCACACTGTAAGGCTGATGTGTTGCTACTTGACAATCTGTCCCAGCTTCCCACTGATGCCCCAGCTTTCTCTGCTGATGGCCACCTGATTTGTCCATGAAGCTGTGATTACTCTAAGACAGCCTTTTTGCATCACTCTACTGTGACTGACTCACAAGAGCCACACATCCATCCATGCTCAAACTGTATATTTATATTCACAGGGCTGGATCATAGCAGTTAAATATATCCTGGCTAATCCAGAAATATTTACTCTGTGGCCAAAAAGCTTGTTGACAATTACTCAAGGAAAAGTACTTCAGGGAAGAGAAAAGGAAGAACAGAAATTACGAAAGGAAGGAAGGGAACTTTCAACATATCTGTACTTCTGAGTTTTCAATTTAAATGTTTTACCAAGCAGAATATTCTCTCTTAAAAATTGTGTTTCTGCTGATTTGAAGCGGCAGTGGGGCTTGGGCTTCAATTGAGCTGTCTCAGCATCACCTCCTCATCTGTGGAGGGAGGGAAGCATGCAGATTTATCTTGACTGCCTGAGATAACTTATCTTCCAGGGTTTCTGTGACCTGACTTTCACCTGGCAGCAGGAAGCCAGTGCTCGTTTATCTCCTGCCGGATCGGTTTTGTAAAGAGCAAAAGGGCCGGCAAATGCCCCCCACGCCATCACAGCCTCTGCTGCTCACTATGTAAATCTGACCTTTCAAGAAAAAGGAGTTGTATTAAACACAGCATTTTACTCAGTGGGAAGATAAATACTCTGTTTAATAGTTTGCTTCTGTATTCAGCTTTGGGAACAATGAAACCCTGCTCTGTATTGTCAACGAATGCAACTGGGGCTAATCACTTGACAGTAATCACACACTGGTACCCAGGTAAAGCTTGAGGAGAGCTGGGGGCTCTGGCAGTGCTGCTGTTTGCTGCTGCAGGGCTGTGCAGTGAGCACATGTGCTGCCTGCACCACGCCAGCCACTCATCCCACTCATCCCTGCCAGGATCCTCCAGCTACCCATCCTCCACGAGCCCGTTCCCTGCTCCAGCACCCAGTGCCCTCAGCAATGGCAAGATGTGTCCTGGCACTAATGCAGTGAGCTTGCAGTAAAACCACAAGGATATTTCTCACTGACAAGTTATATTCAATATCAAATCTTCATCTGCAGGCAGTTATTCCCCCATGGGCTCAGACCTGTGGTACCTACTCCCCACAGCTCCCGTTCGATTTCTGGGGATAGTGGAAATGAAAGGATCCTGGATCTCAAGCTACTGCTAAAAAAAATTAACAGCCTTGATTGATACAGAATAGACATCTTATTATGTCTGCCCTAGTCCTTACATACTGGCAGTAAGATGAAGCAGCCTGAATTATCTGGGGAAACATTCATTTTTAAGGTTTCTTAAAAATGTGGGAAAAAAAAAGACGAACCAAATATAGAAAACCACAGTTCTCATTTAATACTTCAAGGTGCTGTAGCAAGGCTCTTTGAAAACCTAAGTAGGTGACCCACATTCTGCACAGCAGGCTGAGGGTGAAATTCCAGCTAGAGACACAAGCCCAGAGCTTCATGGCAGTCCCATGCTGAGAGCAGGGTTTGGCTTTCCAAAGCAAAAATAAGAGAGAAAGGGGAGATGAGCTCCCTACTGGAGCAGGGAGCTGCTCACACTTCTCCTCTCATTAAAATTGCCCAAACCATATGTTCCTCTCACCAGATAAAGGTGTTTCTGCATAACTACACCTGCAAAAGGAGCAACAGCCAGGAATTTGTGCTCCTGCAGGGTGGGCAGGAATGGCAACAGCAGCAGTGCTGGCAAACCAGACAAGGAGGGATGTTTATAGATGCTGGAATGTCCAAATGCTGTGCATTTCCAACATGCAAAAGCCTTCTTCCCTATAAACCAAAATTGTTTCCCCAAAGCACCATAAAGACAAGAGAACCCCATGTTGCAGTGTCTGATTTTCATTATCTGAGGAGGAATGGATGTGACTCATAATGAAATACAGGTAAAAATCATGGTCTGGTGATTGAAACTCTAACTAATTACAACAGTTAAGAACCAGAGTGCCTGTGTACTCATCTGCACATTCTCTGTGCATCCTCCTGATAGCTGAACAATAATTCTTCTCAGGAAGAAAAGGAACAAGGGGGGATACCTTAAAGCAAATTGCTTGGCAGAGTAATTCTTTTATTCAGCTTTGCATGACTGTTAATAGAGGACATTTAGCAAGCCTGTGCAACTGGAGTACTGGAAAGAATCCTGAATATTTACTACAGCAATGCATGAAAAGATCTTTCATTTACCTGCTCAAAATAATAGGTAATTCAGAGCTGCTATTGTATGCTGAGAGGGGAAAAAAATCCATAATCCCTTGGAATTGGTTAATATGAACAAAAACATAGTGCTTACTAGCTGTGTAACATTGATTTCTTTAAGCTGCTGCCTCTATTACTTCCAAAATGAAGGCTGACATCATTAATATGTCTCTTTTTTCCTAGCAAATTACCATTCATTTGTAAGAGTAGCAGGGCTACTGCAGTCTGCCCTGCTGCAAAGAACGTAAAATTAATTTAAATAATTACTGACCTAATTCCATTTCTCATGTTTAAGTCCAAACTGCCTGCAAGTGCACTTTTCTGCAATCTGCTTTCTCTCTGAGTGCAGCCTAATGCATCCACTGACCTGCCTGCTCAAGCCATTGCCACTTTTCCATGGGAGCAGGGATGCTGCTTGGCACTGCTCTCTGAAGCTGCCTGTGGCTGCCTGGATTTCCACACCTGATGGGACAAGGGAGGTGGCCCAGGAGTGGAAATGCAGTGAGGTTTCTTCTAACACCTCCCCACACTGCTCTAGGAGATAACAAGTGTTTGGACAATGCTCCTGGTGGGATCCTTGGGGTGTCCTGTGCAGGGCTGGGAGCTGGACTTGATCAGCCTGGTGAGCCCCTTCCAACTCAGTTTATTCCATTATCCCATGACTGATGAGCATCATCAAAAACCACCCTCTGAGGGTGCAAACCACGGGGAACATCTTCCTATAAAATCAATTTCACTTAGTGCTTGTTTGATTTTAAGAGCTCTGTGTGTGTGTGTGTGTGTGTGCATGGAGAGGAATATTTTGCCAGCAGGCACCAAGCATCCCCAGGACCATTAATTGTCCCTGAGCACCACTGGGGATGGAGATGCAGTGACAGAGCCACCTGAGAGGGAGCCCAGAGGAGCCTCTACAGGCATAGCCTGGCTCATGCTCATACCAAGAGGTCACACCTCAATCCCTCACCTTTGGAGGCAGCTCCCCCTCAAAACCAACTGACTCAGCTGTCCTTCCTCTGCCAGAGGGGCAAGTCAGCCTTCCCCAGGCTCCCTGTTCCCTCCTCATCCTCACCCCCCAGAGCACGAGTCTCAACCCAGCACCCTGCTCCTCCTTCTCTGCCCTCAATCTGCTGCCTGAGCTGCCTGCTGGGCTTGTGAAAGCTGTTTCTAAAAGCTTAATTTAGGATCTTTGTTATTTTTTCATTAAGCATTAATTAATGTCTGCCTTTTAAGGTCAGTGTGAAATACAAGACGGAGGTTGGGCATATGTTAATGAGAATCTGACTAATTAAACTGGGGACTTGTAGGGAAGAACTCTGACAAGTAACCAACGTGATTTAACCAAAGTATATTGATTCAGGAAATGTAAAATGGAAAGAAAAATTAATTGCTTAAGCATTTTATTCTCCAGAAAAGCCTGATTCATAGTTAATCAAATATTTTAATTGAATTTATCTGAGACCTCTAAATAAATTTGAATAAAGGATTATGCTTGGATGTCTGGAATTTCATAATGGCAAGATAAAGATCTTCATCCAAACTGGCAGCCTTAACTCTGTATTACCCTGCTCTGGCTGCTGTAAGCTGCTCAGTACTTGAGAACAGTGTTGTAATTCTCAGAAATCATTCAAGTTCACCCCTAAGTCTTGAAATATAACCTAGGAAGACTAAAAATAAAGCAAACCAACTAATGCACATCTTACTTGCCAAAATGGGAATGAAATGGCTCATGTTTAAAGTGAGCCAAAGCATCTTGTGGACAGTCAAAATATTTTTTTGCCGATTTTTGCACATTTTTACCTACAAAATTCAAGCCAAAAACCAAGTATAGAGAAACAAAGAGGGAGAGAAACCAGCAAGGCAAATACAGAAATGTGTGTCCACCAGGTTTGGTGAACATGTATTGTCAGCATAACTGTATATGTAAAATTGGAGTGATAATACTGGGTAAAATGAAACCTTCTGTGATTATGTAACGTATTTTACAAGTCAGGTTCCTGGAATAAATAACTGTCTGCTCAACTGTGTCCTCCAGAGCTGAACATAAAGATGAAGCTAAAAATAACAGCTGTAATAATGACTTTACTGGGGATCAGAAAAGTGTGATAAACATTTTAAGAGCAAAAGCTTGGCAATGACAGGGTTCTGGTTTCTAGCTAACAGCAATAAATTACAGTTACATTGGGAGAAACTGTAATTAAGTCTTTGGATCTCGAGTTTAGGGATCTGGGATAAACAGCTTCTGGCCAATCATACTCAGAGCAAGGGAGAGATCTCCAGAGGTTTCTGCTCCAGATTGCCTCTTACACAAGTCACCCTCAGTTCAGCAAAGCACACTTGCACTCAGCTGAAACAATAAGAGTTAAGCTACTGGAACTTGGCACTGATTTCATTTGAACCTATAACCTATAAATTCCATATGCAAGAACAAACTTAAACATTATTTCTGTGCCTTAACTCAGAGCCCTAATTTCTCCATCTCAGCATCCCAGATGTTGAACAGAGATGCTGCCTCTTTTTCCCAGCTTTTGCTCATTTTTCCCTATTCCAGTTGTATATTACAGTGAGCAGGATAGGGTTTTACCCTGTGCTTGTAAAATTCCCACCCTGTGGAGCTCCATCCTTGACTAGGTCCAGTCAAAATGTTATCAAAGACTGAAGAGTGAGTGGTATCAGCTTCTGGGTCAGGCCTCGAAGACAGAGTGAGGACTGGGAACAATTCAGGTCACTTCTAGCCCAACAGAGAATTTGAGCTGGAAGTGGGATATATTACACATCTATTTTCTGATTTTTTGTCCAAACTCTTGTAATAAAACCTGAATGGCTCTGAGAAATTAGGTTTGGTCCTCCAGTCAAACCCAGAAATAAATGCATCTAACCAACAGAAGTGACAGATCACATTGCAGCAGGAGAAAACCCCTGGATAACTAATGGGCTGGGTAATAAGGTTTTGGGTAAACTGAGAGCACCAGAAAAAATTGCCTTAGAAATTGTTCTACATAAAACATTTGTTGAATGCATTGCTTTGGCGAACATAAAAGCCTCTCTCTGCAGATAATTTGTCAAGGGGAAAAGGCACTCAACTCAAAACAATAAAGTCCTCTTTGTAAGCTATGTCTCCACATTTATTTTTATTCAAAGGTCTAGAAGACAGTTTTATTAGAAATATCGGAGCAATTAAGCAATCTACACATCGTTTCCTTAAGTATGTGTTCAGCAGGATAGAGAGAATAGAGTGTTATTTCCAGGACTACCTGGTGAGATGAAAAATGTTCTCCACAGCTTCTTGTCACGAGTAACATCTCGTATCTCTCTCGTCATGTTAACCAGTCTACCTGCAACCGGGGGCACGCGCCGGAAATCCAGGATCCTGCAAGAGGGAGAAAAGACATCGTTTATGTAAGGGATTAAAATGTAATGATAGTTATAGGTTTTAGGAAGCTTCATTACACTCTGAAGGCACATTTATCTGTGGTCTTTAAGGAGTATAAAGACCATCAACTTTAAACTGGATAATTCCTCATATAATGTATTACAAAATATGTCCTGAATATGATGAGCTCTGCATTGCTGATGTAGTATGGAGTAAAATACAAGAAAAGTATGGAGGGTATTGTTCCATGATAAAAACAAAGATACATACGACTCCAAAAACCAGAGACAGCAAAAATTTATTTTTTTACTTTGTGCTACTTTATGGTTGTTATGACATACATTTGCTCACCAGTTTTTTAAGTGACTTGGGGAATGGGATTTCAGCCTTTTTCTTACATAAACACCATGTAATTCTTTTTCTGACAGCCTTAGTATGTGTTTGATTTATTTCCTTCTGCTCCTCTCTGTTTTAATACCCTTATACTAACCTAAACAATCTCCCTGAGACCAAAAATCTTCCCATGGGCAAAGGCTGGGAGAAGAGCCTCTCCCTACCCCAAACTCCCCTGCCTTCACAGATCATAAAAACTTTCCCAAGAAGCACTGCTATTAGATACAGTAAAAGAGCAAAGATGCCGTGCAAGGTCTCCCCATAGGCAGGATTTTTATATCCACTGTCTGCTGTTCAGATTTTCTACATTGGGTAGCAACTGCTTTTCCTGCTCAGTGTGTGGATATTTAACATACCCCCTGTAGGAACTCCACTGATGCTTTTTTCTACAGCACCATCTGCTTAAAACGGCAATATAAAACATAAAGCAGAAGGGATCAACACCAAGGTCAACAAAAATAAAATGGAGAAGATCCTTGAAGGATCTGATCAGGATTGGCTCTAAATGGCAAATCTACCCTGTGCCACCCACTGACACATCCTCATATCCCAGCCATCATCCCAGAAGGCAGAAATGCTACACAAACCCCCAAATAATTTGATTCCCCAAAGCTTTGCACTTTTGAAAGGATGTTTCTTGGCCATTCCCAGTGTGAAAGATGCTTCAGTGAAATACTGTTGTTTCCAGATTTACTGTAAATCACTAATTAGTAGTTCCCACCTGTAATCTGGGCAGGCAGGGTGGGCTGCAGTCTTGGGGTATCCACCATCCCCTGCACTAACTCTGGAGGGGGGACACATTCAGCAACAGGAGCATGAGATGACCACCACTGCCCTCTCCTTCCCACTGAATATGCTCCTGATGTAGGACAGTTCCAGCTTCTTGCTGTGAAACCAGAACTTCCATCTCCATTACTCCTCTCTGAATGCTCACACCATTCCCTGAGTCTCGTTTGGATCTCCATGCCCTGAGCTAATTGGGGTGAGCCAGATTCCCATCACACTAACGTGACACTTTCCCTGGGAGATGGGTCCTCTCCATATCTACTTGAAGGTCACAGGGGAAATTAATTTTTCAGCTTCTCTTCAATATAACTTCTCTTTCTTTTTGAGAATTACTTATTACAGGTTTCTCATTTCCAGAGTAAGTCTCATTTCCTAATTATTAACTTACTCTTTCATCATCTGCCATTTCATTTATTCATGGCATTTGCCCACCTTTGTTCCAGTTTCCCCTTTAAAAAATAATTCAGTAACAGGAATAGCCAAGTGCAACTCATCACAGTATTTCCCCTTTTAAAGCAAATCCGTTCTACTTGCCTGTCCAGATGAAATGCTGCTATTTCTGCATTATGTCTCTCATAGTCTGAGAAGTAAAAAAAGTCAGGCGGGGTTTCTTGTTCTCTGGTTTGCCTGCAAAGGACAACAAGGGAAGTGTTTTAATGAAGGGTTAGCATTGCTAAGGAGCAGTGATCAGCCATCAGCGTGCTGTTCAGGAGATTTGTATTGTTTGCTTAATGGAAGACCTTTAAATACCTCATTTGTGCAATATTTGCCATGCAGCCTTCATTTTATCTTCTTTTTTAAGCTACTCTAACAAAAAAATAGGAATTCAAGACTTGTGCAGGCAGTGTGCTGTCACAAAGGTGTTCCACTCAAATTCCTCGCTCTATTTAACAAGATCTGTTTTATCACTCTCAAACATTTCATTAGCGATAACGGTGAAGACAATGTCATTTCATTAAATTATCATTAACTGTAATTATGAAATTTCCAAAAGTAATAACATTTTTCTTTCATCTTTGGCAGCCATGCAGCTCCCATCTAGAATATGCCTCTCCCTTTGCATTACTTAGAGCCAAAAGTGACATGTTTTTCTCATTTCAGAAGGAACAGGATCATTGCAGTTTGATGACCACGACACTTGTCATGTTTCAAAGAACATTAGCAAGACTGTGCTTGAGAGAGGATGCAGAGTTTGTTGTTTCTTCAGTTTAAGAACTAATAAAAAATGTTATTCTGATAGGAAGGCTGGAAATAGGAAGGCTAAAGCTTCCACACTACAGTACATGGAAAATACAAAGCTCTGTGTAAGAGAAAAGCAAATCCTGTCTCACTCAAGGCAGCTTCCAGTCCTTTTGGATGGAGCACAGCTCAAGCAGCTGACCAGTGCAACATTTGTGTCCCACCTCAACCTGTTTTGAAGTCCTCAGAGGGAGATAAGCACAGCAAAGCTGCCTGCAGAGCATCTGCAAGGGAGGACAACTCTCCAGAAGAGGAAAACAAAGCTCTTTCTCACTCCCTGCTGTCACAGGTGGCCCAGCTGACAGCTCATGTGTCACTCGTGCTGCCTGCTGGCAATTAAAATACAGCTTCTGCACGGGGACCTTGGTGCATGAGAGGCTTTGGGGTGGTGCTGGTGCAGAGATCAAACCTCCACTGAAGTCCTAATTTTGGGTTTGTTGAGGACTGGAGCTGTGTCCACCCACCACTGTGACTACCAGAGCTGGTCTCTGCCCACAAATCCACCCGGGGGCTCTCCAAGTTGCTGGAGAAACCAAATGAGTCTTGTGGGCTTTGACTTCATGAGGACTTTGCTGTGCACCCAACAGGGTGCCTGATATCCCTTCTCAGACATTCTTTTTTATATTAACATCTTGGCAAGGTACTCTATCTTACCCTAAATGATGAACAACATCAAAGTGTTTGTGTCCTGTAGAACTCAAGGTCAGAGAGGCCTTAACCAGCCCAGTGATGCTGTGGGAAAACAGCACTGACCACTGTCACAGCAGAGGTCATGGAAGTGGCCAACACTTGGCAGAAATCCTGCTAGGGAGCTGCTCTGGCCACAAAGGGTTCACGAGGACACAAGCTAAAAGTGAACCTGGCATTAAATAAAAAGTAATATTTTGCTTTGTCTCCATAAGCAACGCAAAAGGGCAAGGAGTACACCCACAAAGAGGAACAGGGGAGAGCAGAACCTCTGGCATGCCACACAATGCACTTCACAGTCAGGAGTTAGGAGAGCTGCAACCTCATCCTGCATATGCTCCTAAAAAATGAAGGAATGAGCCCTGAATATAAATTCAAAGGAAAAAAGATAAACCTGTTTCTGCTGGACATAAAATCACATATTGGCATGTAGCCTTCCCTCCTCTCCAGATTTTTAAGAGTTGATTTCTTCAACAAGTCCTCACCCCAAGATTTCACAAACTCTACGCACATCAAGCACAGCTGATAAGGTGCAGAAAATATTATTAATTAGCTAATCAATGCCATCTGCTTTTTATCTCCCAGGCACTTTAAAAGAAATCACAGCTGTTCATTTATGAGAAAACTTTGCTCCAGAAAATCAGACTTAACTGAGGGCTGGATCTCAGCCTTGCAAGAACAGCCCTGCCCCAGCCCAGCTCCCTTCCACTGCTCCCTGTGCTCCCTGCCACCCCTGGAAATGGATGTGGATATTTTTCATTTGGGAGTAAGCACAGCTGTCCTGCAGGCTCAGGCTTGTTTGTACATATCTTCTTGCTGTCATAATGTATTATTAAGTGGTAGCACACCGTCCTAAGAAAACAATGAAACTGATTGCCCTAAAACCTTCAATAATGGACACCAAATCCACAGTGCAATCTAGACAATGGAAATACCAGTATTTTTGAACCAGATGACACATCATGAAACAAACTCCCAAGTTTCTTCAGAGCTTAAGGTGCTTCCTTCTACAAGAAACACTCTACAGCCACTTTCCATATGGTCCATGCACATGTCCAACACATCATACCCACTTCTCTGCCTCTTGAAAACATCCTGTTATTCAGAAAGTAGACTGGAAGGAGGATTTACCAACCCCCCAAGATTCTTGACATCCCTTATATTCCTCTGCAGAGCTCTCCAGAACAAAGACGTAGCAGATACAATCATGAAGCCCTTTCCTGAAACAACCTTGAAATAGCCTTTGTGCTGACTTTCTCCAATCTTCCACAGATATAAAAGAAACTTAATACTTTGGATCTGATATTAACTAGACAGATTTTTATTCAAGCCGACATTTATTTTTAATTTGATGTCTGCAGCAGTACCTGAAGAGGTTCCTTGGGAGTTTCCCAGCCAGAGCAAGCTGCCATCCCAGCACGTGTGTGGATTGTAGCCCAAGATACACAACTGAACTTATAAAGCCACGTGAGTCTAACAGAGCTCTGAACCAATGCCATTAACAGACTGATATGAGAGTGGCTTTAAGTGTTAAAGGGCACCTACATCATAATCTAGAATTTTGACTTTATCTAACTGCATTGATATATAATTTTATGTTATCCATGTTAAAAATTGCATTTTTTTTTTTTTTTAACTGTCCACAATCTAATCAAGCCTGTTTGTTGCTAATTCTTCTAATGACCTATTCTGATGTAAAAATCAGAGAGGTGGAAGATCAAACTGCTCTCAGCAAGTCCAATCAGTTACTCCAGCTTTGGATCATGGTCACTGGTCTTCAGTCACTAAGTGACAGGCTGGGAAAGGGGAATGAACTCCCAGACCCTTCCAGGTCAAGTAAAACATCTTTTAAAACAACACTGGAACTGATCCACCCCACAGCATGTTTTAAATCAGAATTCCATTTTAAAAGGGGGAAAAAAAAATCCACCCCCACCTACAAATCAATTTGGTTTTATCACCTGGAGGTTATTGTCTAATAAAATGACACATACAACGAGACCCTTGAGCAGACACTGACATGCTGAGCCCTCTGCCCCCAGCACACACTTTTGAGAGACTCTGAATTCCAGTGTGAGCTCCTCAGTGCCAGCAGTGCCATCCCACACCAGGCAGGGACAGGTTCTGCACAGGTTGCAGACGGTGGGAGAGGATTTCTGGCAGCAGCTCCTATTTTGCAAACAGTTGGAATCTGGTGATCCTCTCTTTGGAGAAGGATTTGGCAGATATTTATAAAGGCAGGCTGGGAAGCTCTGGAGGAGAGACAGATGGAGGTCTGTTGATACTGCACACAGTTAAAAATTACACTGTGGCACCAGCCCAATTACAGCATGAGGAAAAGACAAATCAGCACCATAACACGTGTAGGGAAGAAATCAGAACTAAGGGGAAATCAAAGCCCATGAAGATTTTCCCACCATGGCACAACTCAGAAAAAACATAGGAAGCAAAGAATGATTTTAAACAGGACAGGGACATGATTGTGTTGACACAAGACAAGATGCAACTGTGATCTGATCCAGTGGCTATAAAAATGAGTCATGCTAACAAACAGAAGAGAGAAAGCTGCTCTGATAAATGAACAGTCATGAATAAATCTGGTGAGTTAGCTCCATTCGAGCTCTAGTTTGGACCTGGTTTGCTTGAGTAGTATTTGAATAAATCAACATAGTGATTTGTGTTCAGAAAGTATAAAGTATAAAGTCTTAAACTTCTCTTCAATGTTTCTGTAAATTTTTTATTTTTTTTTTCAATTGCTTGGTCTTGCAGCCTCAACATTAATAATATCTCAGGATTTTTTTTTGCTGTTCATGAACCAAATCACCACAGGGTGACTGCAGGCTCTGCAGACTCTCTGGCATTTGAGAAAACAGCATTATAAAAACGAAACCCTTACCATGGAAATCTGTATTTAGTTTCCAGGATCACTAGCATACACCTGCCTAAACTACCAGGATTAATACCCACAAGGGCTGTGCATTACTCGAAAGAATCCTGCTCAGTGCCAGACTTCCTCTGCTCTGGAGGGGCTCTATTATCTGTATAGCAGCCAGAAGGATAGAAAATAGGGCAGAGAGCCCAAGGTGAGCTAAGTGTTATCCTGACAGACACATGATCTCTGCAGCCCAGAGACGTCTCTGAGACACCTCTGGTGTCAGACCCACATCCCTGAACTAATGAGAGGATGTGCTGCTGCTTGGAAAACAGCTCCTTTTAAACAGGTTACCCTCGTGTTCTGACACATAATCAGGGGAATCAGCCACTGGGATTAGGCATGATTAGGGAGCACAACAAGGAGCTTTGCTGCAGCAGGGAGCGGGTTTGCTTGGGTCAGGCCATTCTGCAGACAGAGCCTCTGCCTGACCCAGCCAGGGGAATTGGGCAGCAGCAAATTCAGAAAGAGATATAAAGCAGAGAGGCTTTGTAATTGCATTGGCAGGGACAGGACTAACACTGATAAGAGCACAATTTGGCTATCAGAACAGATAACAGGAGATTAACGGGGTCTACCCACAGCTAGATGTTGCTATTCTTCTCCTTTGGAAAGCAGCTTTCCTCTCTTCCTGTGGAGCACTTAAGGTGTTTGAATACCTGTCCTGAAGCCCAGTTGCAGGCTCAACAGTTCATACACAGTGTTAGCTAAATGATAAAATATAGCTAATACAGGACTAAAAGGATAGTTAATACGAGACTAAAAGGTGGCCACTCAGCAGTTTGCTGCTGTTTCAATGATTTTATGGCCTGGAATGGACTTGGGATTTTTTTGTATTTGGAAGCTCCATAGGCAGCCCCTTGATCCAGCACACCACTGAAGCACAGATGCTCCATCAATTCCAGAGTGCCTTTCTTCCAACACAGACAGGCATGAAATCTCCCAAGCCCCCACTGGTGAACTTCTTCTTTGTCCTAATGGAAAACTCAGACTGAAAGTCCGGTGTCTGCTTGCAAGATTTTCTCCCTCCCTCCCCTCCATACAACACTTATGCCAAATTGGATTGTGCAGCAGGAGGATCTAGAGTGCCCTGAGATCATCTAAAGCTTATTATTCTAAGTGAAGGAGGCAGCCCATGGGAAAAAAAAGGTCTCTCTGAGGCAGCTGCAGTCCTTAGGAGGGTACTGAGATTTTGCACGCAGAGTTGTATCATCTGGGAGGGTTTTCAATGCACTTGGCACCACTTAGAACAGGTGGAAAAAAACGGCATTTAATTTTATAATACATTTTAATGGCTGAGTAAGTCCTTAGGATGAGAAATGATACTGCTAATGCAGCTACATCTACAGTAGCAGAGATATCTGGTGCCTGTTTCTGACTCCTTATGGAGCCTTGGCAGCTGATGGCTCTGGCTTTATCAAAGCATTGTGCTACAAAGAGCACTCCCAGGGACAATAGGAGCTGTTTACAAGAGCAGAATATGGGCCAGAAAATGAGTGGCCAACGCAGGAATGCAAAGACATGCAGTTTGAGTGGTACAGAAAGGATGTTTGGCCCGTTTCACCACTATCAACCAAATGACAATATGGGCCCCTGCAGGATATTCAGGCTCCTCCAGTTTAAGTAGCAGCTCTGCAGCTCGAAAAAATGAGAGAGTATTTACTGTGGCAGAGAGACAGAAATTCGCTCAGGGATGTGATAGCAATAGGAATAATTAGCAAACTGCCAAAAGGATAAATACCCAGATCATGCTCTTGCGTGCCAGCCCTGGAGTGCTTTTCTCCTGAGCAGACGGAGAGAGCTTGACAACAGCACATGCTCAAGGACCAGTTAGCTTAATATAAATCATAAACTTCCTATGCAGAGAATGGCAGTAAGCTTCTGAAAGCACATTTGTATATATAAATATCATGTTACCTGGCACAGAAGGACAGTGGGGGGAAGACAGAGAGAAAATCCCCAGGGAAACAACATATTGAGGTGGGTTTTCTTTCTGTTTCCAGTGGAAAAGCAAAAGGAGGCGCGGGAGGTCACCTAGCCCATTCCCTGGCCCCAGGGTGAGATCAGCTAGAACTAAACCATTCTTGACAGACATTGCTCTAATGTTGATCCTCAAAATGTACTTTTGTGATGCCACAGCTACAGCCCTCTCATGCTGGCCTTACTCCCCTGCTTATTTCCAGCCTTGCTCTTTCTTCTCCTTCCATGATCAGGGTAGAACCATCCCAGAGACACCTGCTGCAGTTGATGTGAGTGCCTTTCTGAGGGGGGCCACATGTGACAAACACACCACAACAACTGGCTTCCATTCCTGAAAAGAGCATCCCCAAGCCACGGCCTGGGAACAAAGCCTTAATGCCCTGAGACCACAGATACCTCAGCTCAGAATCCCCTTCTTTACTAAGCACAATTAATTTATTTTTAACTCATTAAAAATCCAACCCAGAGACCTGAAAGCCTATTTTAGGCTTTGCCATTAAAACCAGCAATGTTGCTAGAAGACAAAGAAGCAACCTCTAATTCCTCTACACAGCTCAGGGCATTTGAGAAAAGGTTGTGAAAAGTCAGTCCCTTGCTAAGAGCAGCACCAGTGAAAGCTTCCTGCCATCCCATGCACTAGATGTCTACATATATAAATATATATATATATATACATATATATATATAAAAGCAGATTTTCACCTGAGCAAAACATTGAGTTACCATTCCTGCCTACACAAGCAGATATGAAACGAAGGGATGAATAATCAGGGCAAATAATATGATCCAAGAATATGAAGAATTCTTTTTATTCTCCACTAAACTATAAAAATAATAATACACCCAGACATTTCCCTCTTTTTGGGGACTTTTCTGTTTCTTTTAGTAGTATTAATATCTCAAAATGTGCCTTCTCTATACTGTTGCCTTTACTGACATTGTGCTGACAGTCAAGTCAAGGCATAATCTCACCAATCATCATTTCATTGTCTACCAGCTCAGAAGAATAGCTCTTTTTTCATTCATTCTTTTGTGCTTTCAAATGCATAAGACATGAAGAGAATTTCTGATCAGCACAAAACGCATAAGAGTTTGATCAACTGGGAAAATTTCCTTCAGCAATTCAGAATATTACTTCCAGCTCTGCCCAGTAAGTAGCTGTCTGTCACCACAGGAAAGGCAAATGGCAAAAAAATCTAATAGTGTAAGCACATTTGTCAGGATGTGTTCCCCACCTGTGCTTTTTGGTGTGACAGCCACTGGTCCCCTTCCTGTCCCCTGGGAATGTGGCTGAGGAGATGGGGTGTGCTGGGTGCTGAGCTCTCAGCCTGATCAGAGCTCAGATTCACAGGCTGTTGTGATTCTTATTCTTATTCTTATTCTTATTCTTATTCTTATTCTTATTCTTATTCTTATTCTTATTCTTATTCTTATTCTTATTCTTATTCTTATTCTNTTATTCTTATTCTTATTCTTATTCTTATTCTTATTCTTATTCTTATTCTTATTCTTATTCTTATTCTTATTCTTATTCTTATTCTTATTTTCTTATTCCTGTTCTTATTCCTGTTCTTGTTATTACTGTTTAGGAGGTGGCTGTAAAGAAAGCCAAAGGAAATGCTGCTACAGAGCAGGTGGGCTCCAGAGAGTTGAGCTCCAGTGCTACCCAGCTCCAGATGGATGTACAGAGTCATTTACTGTATAATCCAGCACATACAGCAATATCTAACATTGCCTGCTGTGGTTTGGACATGATGTGCCCAGACAAGCAGGATCACTCTTTATAACATTTGCCTGTATTTCCCCAGCACCCTGCAAACACTAGTGAAGTGCTACAGTGATATCTTTAAGGAATTTTTGCATTTAAAAGCCAGGCATAGTGTTAGAAAGCACACAAGTTTAAGAAACATTTGAGGTAAGATGAGTTTTTCCAACATTATGGGGCTGATCTCAGCTGCTTTATGGCCAGCTGAAGTGTGCATTTCCAAAATCAGAAGCTCAGGTCTTCATACCCTGATTTAGAGAAGCCTTGCCTGCCCAGGGAGCTCAGCAGGAGGGTTACAATTCATACTGGAGCACTGATTGCACAGGAGGCAGCACACACACCCAGAAATTACAGGGGTGCAAAGGTGGGACTCTGGCTGCAAACTCATCTTTGTCTCCCTCCTTGAGATGCTAATGGGAAGAGGGAATGTAGAGAGAAGATGAACACTGATGCCACAATGGCTAAGTGGCAGTGCTTGTTGGGTAGAAATGGTTTTCTGTCATCGAGAACAAGCAGGGCTTGCACAGAAAAACAAATGAGTCACAGCATGAAAAGAAAGGCAAGCTCTGGGAAGCTCCTGTCACTAATTTACTCTGCAGATAAAAAAAAATTCTTGACCCAGAAATACGGTTTGGTTCATCCTTGAGATAGAAACCTGACTTGACATACACAAATTGAAAGATTAAAAGGTACTTGACAGCACAACAAAAGAGTTCCCAGCGCCAATGTTAACATGGTCAATGCTGTTGTCACAGCAGGGAGAAAAAAAACCTCACAGCAATTAAAAAAGCAGGAGATGTCATTAATGAGGTGTTGCAGTGATATTTTGTATCTTTTTAAAGACATCTTCATTAAGAAATTATATCATCAATAATATTTTCTGTCCCTGCATGGTCTAGATTTCTTTGTGCTCTTAAGCAAATGGTGTGAGCATTTTTGCCATGCCAAGCCCATGATATCTGTCATCTTTCCCCTTTATTTATCCCTTTGAGGCTCCACTGTAACATTGTCTGCTCGCCACAAACTGCAAACGTGAAAAAATGATACAGCTGCAAAAACTATTTTTGAAAAACTGTCAAGAGCAAACAGAGCTCCATGTGAGCCCAGCTACCTGCAGCATCCCTTCAAGAAAAAGGCTGCAGAGTATTTTAAACAGAGGTTTTTCAATATACAACACTTCTAGAGGTCTGAGAGCACAGGAGGAAAAAATATGTGTAAAATTAGAAGTCTGAAGCATTTCTTCAGCCCTGAGAATGTTATTTAATATGTCTGGGGTCATTAAGGGTAGGGATTTAATGGAACAAAAACATTAAACATATTAGAAGCATAGCAGAGCTCAAATTTCTTTCAGCTTTTTGGATTTTTTCTTCTCACTGTACGTGATGTATGTGCCCATTGAAATTCCTGGGCTCACAATAGGTTTATAGGTTGGAAAAAGTAATTACTCTGAGTCTGATGTATTGATACATAATTTCTTCCTTTTTATTCATGAGTTTCCTTGCTGTCATTACGAGAACCATGAATACTACTAAGTTTGTCCTCAAAATCTCCCAGGAAGCAGGAAAATATTAGCCCCGTTTTTCAGCAAAAACTGCAAAAACATGGAGCTATTAAGGATTCAGCTCTGCCCTGAGCGAAGCACTCGAGCCTCATTAAGCACATGCTTAACTTTGGGCACACATATAGCCAGTGAACTGTGTGTGTCCTTGACAGTCAAGCACAGATTTAATCCTTCCTCCGAGCTGTTTTGTGCTCAGCACTTTGCAAGAGCGAGCCAGTGATCAGCACCAGATCCCCACAGCAGCTCTGGCCACTCAGCCTGCCCACTGCCAGACTCAGAACTGCTCTTTCTCCTTCTTCTTCTTCTTCTTTCCACCCCTGGCAACAAATTCTTTGGGAAAAAATCATTTTCCAAAAAGCATTCTGCCAAAAGCACAGGTCAGTTTGGCCATGGGCTTTGGTAGGCCCCAAATGTCGCCTTTCAGGCTGAGCCTGAGGCCTGCAGTCCCTTGCTGTGAACAAGACTCCTGGTGAGTGAAACGAGGCTCAAATCCTGCCTTCCAGTGTGTCTCCTGCCCCACACAAATACAAAGAGATCTAGAAAGGCTCAGACAACGTTTGAGAGCTCTTGTGCTCTCAAAATGCCTTTTGAGCTGTGCCAGGTAGAGGAATGTGCTGAGGGGCCACAGGGCAGTACAAACAACGTGTATGAGCACAATGTACAGACACAACGTTCTCCTGTCTCTGGGCCAAAATTTGTCTGAACTTTGTATTGACACCACTAAAGGCACCACAGGGTTTTCACTCCCTATTCAGCACATTTGGCCCAGGCTCCCTCTTCCAATTAGTAGTTGAGAGTTTGAATTTCTGCACCCTGTGTCTCCCTCTCTCTCACTCATGAAGTGTTGCAGTTCTTAGTTCTTAAGATCATGTAACAGGCATAAAACCTATGGCTCAGAAGAATAAATAAAAGGATGCACAGGCTATGAAAGTGAAAAATCCTTTGAGATTTCACTGTGTTGTGTCATGGCTTACCTATGTATCTGCATTTATATAGGAGAGCTGTGCTTTCCCAAGGACCCAAAACCACCCTAAGAGCAAGCTCCCTCCTCCCTTCCCACATGCCCATGCACAAGTTCAAACACTTTTGTATTTCCAGATTAACATTCAAGAACTACTGGATACTGAACTGCACTAAGTGCCCAAGACTGCAGACAAATAACTACCACCAAAATCATTAATGGGACAGAGCCTACATAGTGTGTGGACCAATATTTAAAAAAAGGAGCATGAAATTCTTATTTTAGAGCTGCTTTACCAGCTATGCATATCAAAGTTTCAGTACAAAATAAGAAATAGGGGATCAGAGCATCTTGTAAAAGCTCCTTTGCAAACCCCAGACCTTCTGAGTGCCAGCCCCAGCCCCATACATCATTTTCCCTGAGAATGCCCCACAGAGAGGCCAGAGGATGCACTGGTGCCCCATCCTTCTGCCCATCAGAGGGGACTTTCACCCAAAGAACCAAAAGTTTTGCTTTTCAAGCTTGCTTCAATCCCACATCCTAAAAATCTTCCATAATTATGCCACTGAGGACAGCAGGCATGTGGTTACTGTGAGGTAATTGCTCCCCAGGACTGTGTGTTTCTAACTCCTCGAAGGTGTCATTCTCCAGTAAAGCACACACACCTCTGAACTCGCCTTCCTGCTGCTGTTAACATTCCTTAACTAGTGGCAAAGGGTGATGTGCCTCTCTGAGCTGGAAAGGAGGAATAATAGCCTTCCTCTGACTGCTTCATAGTTACAAAAGGAAAGGGAACTGCTTTGATATGGTGTGGTTATTTCATTGCTCTACTAAAGCAAACTATGCAACCTCTCTGTTTCCTCATTTATTTTATTTTAACTCCTGCCTCATTACCGCTCCTGTCAGCAACACAATCTCTGTGAAGAGTGCCCAACTTATTCTTTGCCCTAAGCTGGTTCTGGAGTTCGTGGGTAGCCCCTCATTTTCTCATGTGTTTTCTTCCCAACCAGAATTTTGCCTAAACAAGGAATATGGAGCAGCATGTTGTTGCTCGCCATTCCCCAGCTGAGCTCTGGCACTGGCCCCATCCCTCTGCAAAGCCCTGCAGGTGATCAGTACACCTCTGAGGCTGATTTCCCTTCACTCACACATCTCCCACCTGGACTATTTCCATCTGCAGAAGGTTACATGTTTGGGAATGTGCTGATATCACCGCTTCCAGCGTTTCTCAGGGAGTTACTGCCTGGAGGCTGCCAAGGTGACTTACAAGTGCAAATATTCCTGGGTGCTCCTAAACCTCTCAACAACTTCAACATTCCTCAGCCTCAGTTAGAAGATGCTTTAACTTCTCAAGTAGAACACAGCCCTGGATGATCTCAGTATTAGCCTAAATGTTTCACTTCCTGGCCAAATTTGAGTTTGTTAACTCCATCTTCCTCAGCCTTGGTTGTTCATTTATTGCATGAGGAAGAGTGTACTGGGTTGGAAGCTTTTTTAGTACCCATTTCACAGAATAATCATGCTGTTTTACAAACCTATAAAAAAAACCCTTTCCTTTCCCTTTAAACTTCTGTTTTTCCAGGCTGGAAACATTCCCTGCTAATCCACACTTTATGTTAAGGGCACCACATAAGTCACAAATTACACTGGAAATTACACATCAGGGTCCTTTAAGCTTACAGCCATGTGCATGAAGTGTGGGTTCATGCTCTGCAGCCCACTGGGTTATTCCCAGGGGAAAATCAAGCCATATTAGCATCTTTTCCCTTTTCTCCACCTCCACTGAGAAGGAAGATTTTAATGTCCTGGCCTCCATGTGAGCCCTGCTGCTGGGGAGCTGCAAATACAGACCCTGCCTGCCACAGAGCATCATCCCTCTGCTCCTTTTATCCCAGTTATAGACACAGCATTTCAGGGGAAAAAATGGAAGTGCAGGCTTAGAGGAGAATCACTTAAAATGACAGTGGATGTAAGATTTCAAAAGGACTCAGTATTGGCCTAAACTGCACCTCTTAAATAAAATAAAAATAATTATAAAAAATTAGAAAAAGACCTATTGAAATCTCTGAAAAATATTCCATATGAAAAGACAAAGAGCAAAAGGATGTTACAGGAAGAACTCCCTGGCAGTGCAAGGGAAGGAAGGCTGTGGCTGGCTTGGCTGCTCAGGGCAATCACTGTTTAATATAAACATCTCCCATCGAGTGCAATCGTTCGGTGAACTCCCACGCTCGAGGTGCAGAGGAATATTCACGCTTGGTGGGTTGCAAAAATGCACCCACTCAGAGCTGGAGTGGAGATAAAGGAAGGGATCTGTGTGTGTACAGGCAGGGAACGCTTTCCTGTGGCTGTGCTGAGCCAGTGCTCTGTGTGAAACAGGTGTGCTCCCCTGCCCCACTCTTAGACACTCGTTCCAGCTAATTTAAAGCCTGTCTATGTTGAGAATGTTTGGTAAGATAAGGAGAGAATTCAATAAAGTGTGAGAAGGCTGAGAGAAAAAGCAGAGCTTAGAAAAAACAACATGTTAAAAAAAGAGGCAAGAGTAGAGGACAAGAGAGGGGAGGAAAATTATGCAAAAGATGTACCGTAAAAGCTTTAGTGAAATTATATTGTTGCCAGATTTTATTTTATTTTTTATTTTTTTGTGGAGCTGATTTATGATGTTCAGCTGCTTTTCTCTAATGGTGAATGTCTGGTTACCTCTCCTTGAAATTTTAGCTGTGTTTAAATGTCTACAAAATGTGAAACTTATCTACTGTATGTACAGTGTGATAGCTGTGTGTGCACAGCCCACAGCAGTCTGGTTTCAAAGATAGAATGATGTTTTTCCCAAAGCCAAGGACACCTGTATTTCATTTTTCCTACTGTGGGCATAAGTAAATGGCAGAGAAAGGCGATAGTGTGCTTTAATCATGGCACTTCATTGTCCCATTCCTGCAGCACTTACTGTTTCTCCTCTGCATTTGTTCCAACTTTCCTTCTACTCAGTGGAAGGTTCCCCATGAGTTCAAGGTGAACGAGATCAGGAAAGACAGAGCCAGCTCATAAACTGGGGCCTGACCTGCCTGTACTCAAACTTAAAGGGCAGTGAATTCATGGGAAAAGCTCCTCGAGGACTCCAGAGGATTGTGGAACCAATGCAGGCTCAACCAAACAACTAAACGAGCCGGCTTTGACAGCAAACACCCTGCTCCCATCTGTGCCTTGGCAAGGGGGACAGGAGACATAACCTCTGGTTTTAGCGTTTAGTTTGAATACATCCATGATATCCTCCATAGCTCCTGCCAATATCAAGGTGGATAATGCAGGATTAAGCAAGAGCAGGAGCTGAAGAATCTTAAATTAATATTGGAATTTCAACTCTGTCTACAGCACACTGTGTGTCTGGCACTTTCAGGACCTGAGATCTCAGATAGCAAAGAATACACAAGCCATCTTTTTGTGTTTTATTACAGGTCCCTTGAGTTCCCTCCTTAAGCAATCTCCAGTAGGCTGCTATTACCAAATGCCTGAGTAAATTCCAATAAAGTTGAGTGAAGATCTTCATTTCATCACAAATATTGGCAAGAATTAAACCTGTTTTTTTTTTCTTTTTTTTTCCCCTGTGCACTGTTTTCCATGCAGCTCACAGGCAGTGATTGTATTGACAGAACTACTCAACATCAATATGAATGTCAAGAAAGTATTACAGGATTAGTTACAGAAAGCCAGAGCACCTCCAGACTGAATCAGCTTACTGGTTCAAACAGGTGGAAGAGGAAACCAAAAGAAACAAAATAACATGTGGTCCTTGCTCACCTCCAGGAAAAGGAGGAAAATGACCCAAAAGTACAAAGAAGATTAAATTTGAAATCCCATTTTTTCATATATATATATATATACAGATCTTTTTAGTCACATCTTTAAAAATATTGGCTCTACTCTTTGATTTCCAGCATCACATACACTGATGGTGCACTGTTGCATTCTCCAAATGAGGGATTTCACCTACACACCCACAGTGCAGTCTGAGAACAGGGGATGAGGTGTCCCAGGAATGTCAGGGAATCATCTCCTGCTCCCACCACCCAGCTCTGGCAGGGGCAGAGGCCAGAGCAGTGGGGACAATGAAAACAAACAAAAAAAACCCACTATTTTCATAAAATCCTATAAAAATTAAACACTCGGTTGTTCTTAATCCTTTTCACCCAGAGGAGGAAATAAGAGGACAAATCAAGTGAAGTCAAGTCTTTTAGGGTATATTTCCAGCTACACCTTTTCTTCTCAGAACATGCAGTAAGTCTTTAAATGACATCCTAAATCCGATTGCCTTTGTAGCAGACCAGTAAGCCCCGTGGACAAATAGCAGATCTATTTTTGATATGACCTTAATAGTTAAATCCTGCCATTAGGTACATGCACACAGCTCCCAGGGACATAGCAAGACCTCCACTTCATCTTGCAGTGCTGGTTTTGCTCATGATTAATATTCAGTTCTGTAAGCTTAATGAAGACATTGTTTCCACTTATCTACAGGTCAGATGGCAATTGCAAAGCAACTTAGTTGTTAGATGGTTGTGGATTCCCTGCTGATATGTCTGATTATTTATGCACAATGTGCATTTTTAATAGATGACCATATTAAATTATATGCTTCTGTCTTATTATTTCATGATTTTTAATGGTTTTCAATTCCTTTTCTTTGTAAGAAAGAAGGAACAATGACTCATGCTAATGAAGTACCTATGTATCACATCTGCATCTTTAAAATGATTGGAATTTTCTTCTTGAGGCATATCAAAGACCGTTAGCTTGAAGTTGTTGATTTTTATCATGAAAATAAAGATGAGAAATAAGATTGAGGACTTTTTTTTTGTTTTTTTTTTCCCCAAAGGACAGAGAGATTTTTGAGATTTTTGAGAGATGCAGTCAGAACTTTTCACAGCAAGCCTCGTGCCCAGCTGAATTCCCTCCTGCACAAAGCTCCTTTGTGCCAGTTCCACCCAACTCCAGCTCTGATAAATGATCTTCTCCAACACCACCGGGCAAACACATGCACTCCACACAGGTACCACCTCAGAGGGATGGGAAAACCTGTCCTGGGTTGCCAAAGAACAATCATGGTCCACTTCCAGAGCAGAGCAGGTGGCTTCAAGCAGCCAAAGCCCATCTGAGTGCGCTGCACAGAGCTGGGAGGGAAGGAGGAAAGGCACAGAGACCCACAAAGCTGCTTTGTGGGAGTTTAAATCTGCGTCTGGGCTGTGACTCCTTGACCTGCAGTCACACAGGCAGCCCCTGGCAGGTGGATTTCAGCCTCTTCTCTGGGGCACAGAGCGTGGGGACACTGAGGTTTGAAAGGAGATCCAGCGGGAAAGGTCTGTGAATTGCAGGAGAATCTTCTCACTCCTTTATAAACGTGACTACTACTGTAACGTTATTCAACTAAAAATAACCAAGCCAGTTCTAGCTCCAAATGTGATCAGCCCATAAATAGTCGGATAAACTCCTTCCAGGCACATCATGTACTTGATTTCCATTTGCAACACGTACTAAAGCTCTGCTTATGCATAAGTAATGCCTACGAACTGGAGATGGTAAATTTTCCTTGTTAAACACACAAAGCACTCTCACCTTACAGAGCAGGGACACGGTGCTGCTTTCACACACCCTGTGATCTTTGCTGTCTGAGCACCACAAGAGCCACTGCTGGTTTTCTAGAGGGGAGATCTTAACACCAGAATTGCAGATTTCAAAAAGCAACATATGCTCACAGACAAAAGCAAGGCTGGGAGGAATTTGTGGGGACCTTACATTCCCAGAACTGCTTAAAAGAAGTTCCATTTTCACCTTGCTCATCAACTGTGTGTGTTTGGGGTGGTGGGGAGGCTCCAGAGCTCTCATTTTCCTTCACCTTATTTTGCATTTCCAAGTCCTAACCCTGGGTTACAAATTCAGAGCCACTTTGATGGATCACAGATTGGCTGCCACGATGTTAAGTTAAACAACAGTCTCATTCCACACAGTAATTACTGCAAACAATTTCATTGTCTAAGGGGTGCTTTGCAAGGTTATGCATTAGCTAATGCTGCTTCTGTCACTGTTCATCACATGAATATTCCCTTTACCTGCTGGGTCTGTGTGTGCCTGAAAGAACTGTGGCATTTTTAATGGCATAATTTCCTGGGATGAACTGAAAATCAGCACAGCATGGCCTGCATTATTTATATGCTGAGTCCTACAAATGGCAAGGAAAATACTGCAGATTTCCTGGAAATAAATATATTCATTATCCCGAAGCCTTGTGCACAGTAGACTTTATGTCACTGAAAGAATTTAATTACTACCTGAAAAACATCTTCATTTTGCTAGATTTGTAACAAATCTAGACACATTATAATTCAAAGACAAAAGACTCCTTACCCACCCAAAAATACCCCATGTTGATTAATGTAGAAACATGCCCTACTGTTGCTGCTAATCAGTAGAAAATTCTTAGTATTTTTACAGCATGAGATAAATTGTAGATTGAGCCAACTGGGAATACTAATGACAGAAGCCATAAAATATTTTGTAACATCAATTATGACTAAAGGAAAAGGACTTGCACCACAGATCAGCAGAATATTTTGCAGCCGTGCTTCATTTAAGACTGATTTCTGAACATGATTTGGGGGCTGATTTGCCAAGAAGAATGTTCAGGGATATGTAATTGGCAGCTCTGCAACTGTGGTGCTTCTGCAATTCAGCCGTAGCTGCAGAATCACCTTCAATGGGAGGCTGCAGGTCTGTGGAACCTGACAGATCACCAGACTCCAGCTGAGTTGTCCAAATCATACTGGATTCAATAATAAATGATCTGATTTTGGCTACAGCCTTAAGATGGTTATGTTACATTCAATCCTAAACTAAAAAGTGATCTGAAAATTAAAAAAAAAACCTTTTCCTAAAACTCAGATTTGTTTTCACATGTTCCTTATTGTTATGCCCAGACTACAAGCCTGACCACACTCCACAGTCAGATTCCAAGGAAATGCCAATTTCTGCCTTTTGACAAGTAGTTTTTAACAGAGGAGGCCATTATTTCCTGCTTTACACTCTGTCACATATTTGAAAATATCACTGTAACTTCAGCAGCTTTTAAAAGTTTTTAAAAACCTGCTTATAAGTATCCTTCCATCCTGATGGGATTGCTATTTTAAAACCAGAGATGATAACCAGAGAAATAAATTGAAATGGGGACTGTGACAAGGAGAAAAGTTACATAGCAAAAAGGAAAAGCCAGGCTCATATTTTCTTTCCTTCCTCTTCTCCTTGACACAAGAAATATTTCCTTGCCCCAAAATAAACTAACCAGCAGATTCTGAACCAACAAATTTAAAAGCAGCTGTCCTCCTCCTGGTTCAGAATGAATTCCCAAGAGTTATACACCACAGGAGAATAACTTCCAACCCAGATACCACATGTATTCCTCACACCAGCCTTGCTGCAGCTCTGCATTGAGGACTGACAATATTTGGTCACCAGGTGGTTAAATTAAATCTTTCCTCAACACAGAGGAGTTATCCATGTTCAGCCTACAGTGTTCCAGCCAAATAATGCTTTGCTAATGATGTCTGCAGTTAGATGACAAATCTAAGGCTATTTAAATTGCCTCAGCACATACATCCTTTACAGGCAGGGTATCCAGGTAACCATCCTAGCACGGCTTCAAGGTGGGAGGGAGAAAGCAAGAGCTAATTTCTTCAGCTAGGTGGAAAATTAGTCCTGAAGAGATCTGTCTGGTTTGTTATGGTCAATTTAAAGGAAAAAACGATTCAAAAATAATTGTTTCAAAAGAATTTTTAAGATATGAGGTTAGGCAAGAAAGGACAAAATGACTGTGTTTAAAAAATACAATAATGGCTGGTTTTGTTTCTGAAAAGAATTAAAATTATTTAAAGGCCCTCAATAGGAAGGTTTTCTGTACTCTAATACATGTCAGCATCAACATGCTTTGAATTCCAGGAAAATACCAGGGAGGAATGTCAGATGCTGCAACCAAACACCTTTATGTAAGTGTAATGCTAAATAAGATATAAAATACTGGGTTTTCTTGTCATGTTTTGTTTTTCCTGAAACAAGCTCAGCAATATTTTCCATACCTGGTGAAGGAAACGTTATTGCTGTATTAGATGTTCTTATGGCCCCACTTGAGTGATGTCTGTTGATGTCCTTGAACGCCTTTGAGAAGGTTTAGCTCATCTGTGATTTGATTTAGGTGGACACGGGGGATATGGAAACTTTTTTGTGTCCTGGCCTGGGCTGAGGCTTGTTCAGGGTCTCAGCAAAGGCTTCTCTGCCAAGAAGCCACGTGGAGAGGCAGAAGGTGGGACAGGCTCCCAGCCTCCACTGTGGTCTCTCCAGTTTGGCTGCCCTGGATATCTTTGGGCATCCTAAATATTTTAGGTAGGGGAAGGGGATTCCTCCAGCTGATTCACAGGCAGAAATGCTGGGATGAGACAAGAGACCACATTTTATTTCCTCTGCAGGCCAGGAAGGCTGCAGCATTTGACCCCCACACAAGAAAGGGGTGGGACAGGGAAGGGACCCTCAGGTTGCCCCATCCCAGGGGTCTCAGATGTGGATTCTGCCCTGGCACCTGCCAGCTGGGCAGGCTTCTGCCATTTGCCATGGCACAGGAACCACTCACACCCTGGTGCTGCTCCTCTCGTGATGCAGACCAGATTTTAAGTATTCACTAAATCTATTAAACAGGAAAATACAAACAACTTCTGATATTCCCTTCCTTGAAAACTATTTTGGAAAATATGACTCATTTGCTTCTCTTCTAAACAGGAGAAGTAATATTTTCCAGCCCTCCCTGAAGATCATTTAACTAGAAGCTAAGCCAGATGTAGAAACGCCTGCAAAGGTTTTCATTCCTTTCATTTAAAAAAAGAGAGAAAAAAAAAAGGAAAACTGTAAAAGAAAAGTCAAGGTATTACTGGGTTTTAAAGAACTGTTGGTCTTTTGATTATCCTTAAAATCAGATCAGATCACAAAGAAAACACAGCATATGACCAACTAGAGAAGGTCACATTGCAAAAGAATGCAGGTGGTCTCATTTTTTAACAGTGAATGCACAAATCTTCCAGCCACCAAACAGCCTCTCCTGGCTTGGCAATTGCCACATATAATATCTGATGAACTCTGATGTCTCACTGCTCAGGGATAAAATCCCAGCAGGCAGTGGCTGTAGGAACAGCTACACAGTCAGAGGGGAAAAAATCTTGTATTATTCCAGCAACCACTTATTTTATTCACCAGAATTAAAACCTCCTTCACAGACAAAAGTGGGGATTTTTTTTTTCATCCCACAAAGCAATTTTAGATTTCTATAGAATCATTCAAAAGCAATTAAAATCTTGCTTCTGTTGATGGATTTGTATTCCTTGCTCACAGTGATGTCAGGCTTTGAAATTCAGGGCTGTTGAGTGCAATTCTTTGGGGCTTTGGAGTCACTGCTGAGCGCCAGAAAATACATTCCTTAAGTTCACAGACACTAGATAGCTTTGGTAACACCAAAATAGTTTCAACACATGTAGCTTTTAAATCTAGAAGATATTGCCATAAAGAATTGGTGCAATATCAGGCAATTCAATGCATTTTTTAGGAGAAAGGAAGGACAAGAGAATCCAAAAACATAATAAGAGTACAATTAGCTAAGAGGGATCAGGGAGCTTTTCCAAACTGTCCTACTGCAAAAGTGACAGGCTTACACTGCCAGGGAAAATAAAAATAATAAATAAATACATAAATACATAAACAAATTAAAATAAAAAGATTAAAAAAAACCCCAAAACCAAATCTTTCAAAAACAAGCAAGTAAAAAACACAAACCCAGGATCTACATAAAAATTATTCATAGTCCTCATCCATTTAAAGGTCTGTGTTATTTAAACCAGATAGTGAGCCTTCAACAGCAGTGTTTGCTTTGGCATCATTCTGTATAACAAAGGAAATTGTTGTTAAGAATGTAATTCAGATGTCAGCAACAGGAGGCCGTTCCCAATTGCAGAGACACAAAATGGCAGGATTAATACTGCTGGGTCTGGAATTGCATCGGAGGGATGAGCACTGATTTACAACCCCAAATAAAAGGAGCCAGCTATGCCAAGAATAATGGGGGGGCTGGGCACCTCCTGCAGCCCAGGTACCATTCTGATCACTGAGAAGGTCTTTCTCCTGCCAAAGGATGCAGCACATAATAGCAAAAGTGTAGGGTTGACAATATTGGGCACAGAATTGTCCAGAGCCTTGCCAGAACATCAGCAAAGCACTGATCAGTGATTATGACTATTGGCTTATCAGCACCACTGATGTCTTACTGGCACTGGCATCACCCCAAGAATCTGTGTTTGTGGGCAAACAGGGAAATTTCTGTCCTTAGGCCACATTTAGACTACAGAATCGCTGCATTGTTGTTCCTTCAACAGCAAATGCAGCCAGAATTAGTGAAAGAAAGCTATAATCATGCTGCTGCCTGACATGGGAGATTGTCAGTGGTCACTAGAGCCCAGCTGAAGTCAGCAGGAGAAGCACTGCCCCTTGTGCTGCTGTTCTGGGTGCAGCTCAGCCCTTCAGCACAGTACAGGGCTGGAGAGCTGTGGGGAGGGAGGAAATTATGATGGAGTAAACAAGGAGACAGAGGCAGGACTGAATTCCTGTCCTAATTTTGGGCTTATGTAGCATGACCATTCCAGTAGGAGGGATGAGACAGGTGGAACCTGTGTCACATCAGACAGATCCTTTATCTTTCACAGCATCATACCCTACACAGCAGGGAACAAGGGAAGCCTGAAAGGCAACAACCAATACTTTATTTTTATTTTTTTTCCATTTTCCTCTTCCTCTAAACTGCAAGTAACAGATACAAATAGTTGCTCTCCTGCAAAACTCGTTTGAACTGTGGCTGCCAGGAAATGAAGGCACCTGATGGGGGCCTGTAAAAGGCTGTTCATTAGTCCTGCCTTCTTTATGAGCTTCTTCAGTCCCAAAGCCAGATGGGTGTGGGAATGCAGCAGAACAGGGGACTCCAGTGTTCAAAGAAATGACAGGATCCAGCCCTGCGAGGAATGCCTTCCCCATCCCTTCAGATTATGGGGTTAATTAATAAGAGTTAATTAATGATGCGTCAATCATCATGCAGTGCAAGCCTGTGTGAGGAAAGCTGCCCCTCAGGGTGATGAGCATTAAGTCCTTCCCCTGGAGAAAGTCCTTGTGACAATTTCTGAAGCCTCAAAGAGGATATTTTAATCCCTTTATCTCAGGATCCACTTCTCATAGGAAACCACCTAGCAGAGGTGGTTAAAAAAATAATTGCTGTGCTGCTGTCTTCAAGGTGAGTCTCTGGAGGACACAGGATGGTGGCAGGTGCCAGCTGGCCCCAGGGTGGAGCTCAGGCTGAAAGCATCTCAGAAACTGCCTTGTCCTGGGTGATGGAGGAGCAGGAGCCCAGGGCAGAATGTGGGGGTATCATCTCTGCTGTGAAACACCCCGTGCCCATGCCAGACATCCCCCAGGCCTGCTCTTCCCTGGGTAACTTCAGGAGGGACAGGCATTTGGACAGGAGCACCGAGGAGCTCTGCTCCCGTTCCCCTCTGCCAGCTGAGCATCCCAGGCTCTTGGCTGCCAGGACAGCCAGCCCATCTGCTCACATGGCACGCTGCCCGCTCACAAGTTGTCAGACAATTTCACGGGTGCCAAAAGAACCTGGACTTGAATAGGTGGCCTGGATATGCTGCAAAATCATCTCCTCTCTCTGACTGCTAACAGAGCAGGGCCTGTCTGTGCTCACGGGCTCGCTGTGGACTGGCACTGCCCCTCCACGCCGCAGCAGGAAAGCTCTGCCACGCTTCAGGCAAAGCATCAGTGTCCTGAGCGCTACTGAAGCACAGAAAAACCAGCTTCTCTACCAAAATACCCAGTGCATGCCAAGATAACTTCAAGGCACCATGATACCATTGGGCACAAAAGCCTGACTCTTGGAAGCAAAGCACAAGCGGAGCAGAAACCCCCGCAGCTCCCCATGGGCAGTGACAAGTAGGTCAGGCAGAGCATAAAAGGGAATGTTTTGGGCTAAAATCCCAGTTACCCAGCTCCTGCACCTGAGAGGCTGCAAAAAAAATATTGGAGCTGGCTCTGGGAATAGGAAAATTAGGCAGGCAATGGGAAAAGCAGACTCTGCCCTCCTGATGGCACTGGGTCAAGATGAAGGGACAGCTGCTGTCCCCACCTTTTCCAGGGCTGGCACAAATACTTCTTTCTGCACCCCATCCTCCTACTGCCAACAACCCCTCGCCCCACACTTCAGTCCTATGGAGAAAACCAGGATTTTGCTGCCAGTTATCTGCCACTGTCAGCCCAGAAGACAGAGCTGGCGCTGGAACTACAGCACTGCTCTCCCTCCTCCTCTTGGCTGGGGCTCACTCAGAGCCCTGACACAAACCCTGGGTTTGCAACATGAAAGGCTGAAAAATCTCTGGGTCTTATGCCCTGAAAATCAGATTTTCTGCTTAATAAACCCCCTAAAGAATCAGATGCAAAAGAGGTTTGTTTGAAAATTTTGGCTGGGTTATCTTAGAGTGGTGATTCAAACAGGAATACAGGGCAACACAAATATGCTGGGTCAAAGTTCCCTTCTTGTGTATCACAAGATAGACTCAAACTAAATACAAGTCAGTCATACTGGGAATCAAAGAAAATTAAATCAATTATTGCTAGATTTCCCATTAAACCTACAAATTTATTTAACACCTCCATTTCTTTTGCTGCCTGCTGCCAGCTAATCAAAGCAGTTTAAAATCCATATACAACCTGTGTGTAGCTGAGGTCTGTGTGCAATATTTCTGCTGTTATAGGTCTCCATGGCCAGCCATATGTGTCCTATGGCCAGGTGAACACCCTGGCACAAAGAATTTGGACTACCAATTAGCAAGGTTTACAAAAGGGTCTTGAAGTGCTAACAGGATCAGTTGGATGCTGCTGCTGAGAACAGTATCTGGCTTATGTGCTGGCTTGGGGTGTTTTATTATCCATAGCACATAATCCTGCACTTTAAGCTGCTTCTATTTACAACAGTTTTGCTGTCCCCCTGCTACTCTCCATCTCCCACACATTTGCAGATGCTACTTACTCTGTGTTTCTGCTACTTCTTCACATGCAAATGAGTCTTTCAGGCTTTCTCACTTTTATTTACCCATATGCAGAACTACAGCAGAGTGAAAAATTAAAAATTAGGAGGAAAAGTACTAGGACTATTAAACTAGACACAGAAAAAAAAAAAAATTCAGGGAAAAAAAAACCAATTCAGTTCAGCCTGCCCTAAATCTGTGTTATTAAGAGCTACTATGGCTATTTGAAACACCCTTTTTGTTGGTTTACAGCGGTGAGTCACCCACAGCACCATGCCAAGGGCATAATTTGGATTTCTGCTGTGCCCTCTCTCCTCAGCTTTGCCAAAACCTTCCTGTCTGGACCTGCAAGGCACTGATACTTTGGCTGTGGGTCTGTCCTAAATGCCACACCAGTTCTGCATTGTCACTGACCACAGAACTGTGCTGCCTGAACTGGTGACCTCTGGAGAAGCTGGGCACGGTTCCTCAGTCCTACACTTGCTGTTTCATCACATCCACTTCACTGCTGCTTATCTCCTGCCACTTTGGATGGCCAGCAGCCCTAACTCAAAAACCTGTAGAAATGCTGAGAGCTGAAATGAGCTGACAAACTTCAAACAAATCTTGGCGCAAGAGGCCAAATCCCCATCTGCCTCCTCCAAAGTGGTGGTGATCCCCAGAGCTATCTCTGTGTGACATAAAGACCAGGGACAGAGAAAGAGCAATTTAGCTCCATAAAACATCCAAAAATAACTCATCCCAAGGGGTGAGATGAGTGTGGTGCAACTCATCCTCAGGACAAAGCCGCATGTGCTGCTCCAGAGAGAAAACAGCCTCAGCCTGTGGTTTACACCACAAGTCTTGCACAAATCATTTTCCTCCCCCCTGAATTTCAGCCCCTGGAGCCTAGTTTAAGGATTATAAATTGTAGAGAAACAGACAAATTCCCATGGAATGTTTCAGGGTAGCAGTATCTGCATATCCCACTGAAAACACTGCGGACACATTTTTTTTTGCTTAGATTTACTAGGACATCTTACCTCAGTGCTCCACCAGTCCCCTGTGTGCCAAGCCCTGTTACTCAGCAGTAAATTACAGGCTATGTATTTCATGCCAGCTCTTCACTTCTCTGCACCATTGATACATGGTGAACTGTGTGAAATAAGGAACTGAGGAGCTAAAGTGCCTCTCTGATTAAAAGACAAAGCCACAGGACTGCGCTTCTTGGTATGCAGAAAATTAAAGTGAAGAAGTGGCTTGATTAAAATCAGATGCTGAAGATGTTTCTTTCCTAATATACTGTGGTAATGTTAAAAAAAAAAAAAAAAAAAAAAAGTTAGCTGCTGCAATAAATGGCTTTTAAAGAAAAAATAAACACCAGCATGTCTTTGTTCTCAAAGACTAATTAGCAAGATTCTCTAAGTACCTAGAAGACAGCTAATCAAGCAGAGACAATTCTGTACTGTAAAATGTGGCTGCAGACTCAGGTCTGCCTTTTAACAGTGACAAGGGTCAGGTACAGGCAGCACCTGTGCCCATTTGTGTTGGTGTAAGACAAGAACAAAAATAGATATTGAGCATCCTGTTATCATCTGCCAAAAACAGCCCAAGGAGAAATGCAAGGGTGGAAGGCTGTGCAGAAAACCCCAGTGACAGAGACTGGGGGGCTGGCATTTCTATGAGATGTAGAGCAAAGTCTTCTCTGTCAGGAGCTGAAGATGCCATGGGAATGTCAGGAGAGAGGGATTTTGGGGGTGATTCACCAGCAGTGGTGGATGGCAGCTTCCCAGTGCTGGGAAGTGGGATGGAGCTGAACCCCACAGAGATGTTGATATCCAGCAAAACAGCTCTGGTTTGTTGGAATAAAGTCTGGTCTCTTCCACCAATGGGACTCACGTTGTCCAGTCCTGGCTTAGAGCAGATCCTGCCCTGCTCCAGGAGGGGATAATCCAGGGCAGCTCAGCTTGGGATAGCACAAAGGAGCTGCTGCCCAGAGAGGGAAGGAGGTTTATCTTCCCCTCCTGGCTGCTGGCACAGTGAAATCTGCTGTCACAGATCCTAATCTGAATGGACAACCTTTGAGCTACCTGGGCTTGCAGACATTGACTCTGGGGTCATTCCATAAACATGTTTGCAGAATTTGAGAACAAATTGCTCCTGAGCTGGATGAGATTGATCGATATTCCAACCAGCAGCTGCTGAGCTGTGGCAAGGGGAAATACAGAGCATGGTGGTGGACAGAGACAAGATTTCACTGCTGTCCAGGGCCATCAGTCAGCCTCAATCCTGATCCAGCTCCCCTTGAAGTCACCACAAATTTTCCAATCTGCATAAATGAGATTTGGACCAGAGGCACTGCTGAGTCCTGAAACGCAATTTGCACTGAAATACTGAAGAAGTCTGATCTGATGAACAGGATTAGTTATAAAAGAGAAAAACAGTTCATGCATAATATACCAAAAGTTAAAGAGCTAAAATACTACACAGCATCCCCCACTGTCCTTATTTAGGACCACATTCAGATCTCATGCACTTTAAATATCAAAGGATATAATTCATCCAGTTAACTCCAGATTTATTCCTGATTTAAGTACAATCAAATGTACCTATCAGTCTCATTCAGGTAAACATATCAGTAGGGATTTGGTTGGCAAGAATTTGAATGCCCTTAAAAAGCCCCAAATCTCATAGATGAGGTCCATAGAATATCTGATTACTGATTATTCCTTCCAGCAGCAATGAAAGCACTTCTCCTTCACGATATAACAAGAGCATTCCTTGCAATTTTAAAATACTCCTACATAAACCAAATGCTGGGATTGCCAGTTTTAACCTTTCCAACCGGTTTATTCAACCTTAGGTCTCCAGTAACCCACCCTGCACAGAACCAGTGAGTGGCACAGTAACACTGCTCAGGCTGAGGGACCAGTCTCAGTGGTTGGGTTGTACTTTGACCAGCGACTGCTCAGTTGGGTTTCACACAGCACATTCCAGAGTGCCAAAGCGCTAATCCTGGAAGGCTCTGAGCACAGCAGCTACTGGATGCACATCTCACTTCTCTAGCTGCTCAGAGGAAACATTGCAATTTGATTTAATTGCTATGTTGACTTATAACAGTATGTTTACACTGGATGCCTGCCAGCTCACATGTAACAGGTTGGCAAAACGTATTTCCTCAAAACAGCGTGAGATGCGATGTAATAAGGAAAGCAATCTTTCAGCAGCCTCCATTCTGGAGTTCATTTCAACTCCTCTGACTTGGAAGCAATGCCACCAGTGCAGAAGGATTACACCACCCTAATTGATATGATAATCAAGCCTGGAGGCTGCACTTCCCAGGTACAACAGCCACTACCCCAGAAAGGCAATATAGGAAATGAAAGCGATTAATGGTTGTTTGTATTACAGGGATTGTTTGGACTATTTAATATCCCTATCAAAAGATGCATTACTTGTTGAACAGTCCTAATAGCAAATCAAAGAGAAACCTGAAGAACACTGCTATCCTTTGCCACTGTGTGACATCTAAAAGCCAGTGAAAAGCTGTGCTTTGCCAATTGAAACGAAAATCACAGAATCATGTACTCATTTAAATTGGGAAAGACCCCTGAGATCATTGAGCCCAAGCACTAATAAGCACTGCCAAGCCCAACTCCCAGCTCAACACCCAGCACACGGCGTTGACCACTAAACCACATCCCCAGGTGTCACATCCACTCCCCTGAGGGCCAGTACTGGCTTTCCCATGACCCTGGCTGCTTGATCTCAGCCCAGTTAACAGCACCTGTGCCTTTGAGCCATGAGACAGCTACAGGAACACGAGAGAAAGGTGGGTGTGCTTGTTTCAGTCCTGTAGAAAAGCAGCTTGCCCCAGGCTGTGACTACCAGCCAGTTTTGTGGCTGGCACTGGGATGGGTCAGGGCTCTGAAGGCTGCAGGAACATGGAGATGCTCCCATGGGCAGCATTATTTCCACAGCAGCAAGTTTCAGGAGGGACAGTGAGAGCCAAAGTTACAAATAACACAGTCAGCAGTGTTTGATCAATTAATGAATGCCCATGATTCAAGGAGACTGGATTCCACAACCCCAAAATCCTCTTCTGGCCTGGTATCCCCCTGATACTAATTGGCTCTACTTTAATAAAGACTTTAAGTGCAAGTTAAACTCTTAGTAGTCTTCATCTACTGGAAGAAACAGTCATGTGGCTGTTTCTAATCCTGTACTGTGACTTGTAAAATCAGAAGAAAAGAAAGATGTTAAAAATATTGAGTAAAATCTAAAGCTGGAGCAGAACTGGCTTTTATCTGTTCATTCAAAACTGAGTTCACTAGATACAGTAGTATTTCTTTGAATGGAAAAAAATAAGCCTCAAAGATTTTATAATGAATACCCCTTGCACACATTTGTACAATGCAGCCTATAAAAATGGAATGAGAGATGTCATTTCTAAACACAGACCACGGGACACTTTTCTCACAACTCCAATAACAAGGTATAATTTTCTATCTGATCCTATTTGGCTTTTCCATAAGGAACTGTAAAAACCTCTCTCAAAATCCTGGCACCAATGTGTGCAATAGGAATCCTAATGCTGCCTCTGCTGGAGCAGAATTTCCCTCTTCAAGAATAAAGCCTTGGGAGGAAAGAAATAGTGTGTTGGTTTTGTGGCTGAGCCAGCTATTTAACTCCACGAGCCAGCAGAAACAAAGGGAAACCAAATAAAACTACAAAGCTACAAATGCTCCTTTTGGACAAATGAGCCAAAACTCTTTTGACATTTATGGCTCTACACATCCCTACCTGATAAGTCATACAGAAAGCTGCAACTGCAGATATCAGCAATCACGTAAATAAATTTTATTATGTTGTATGTACAATACTAGTACAGTTAGCTCCACTAATCATGGAAGGAGGGGAGGTTGCTATTTTTTTCCTGTCCCATATGGTAATAATTTTGTATGATTGAACTGTTATGATCTAAATAAAAGTACACATTAGCTCTAAGATACATTGCAAATACATTAAATCTTCCCTGGAGTTTTAGCAAATACGTGCTTTTTCTATCATGCATTTGGAATTAGTAAAGGAATCTACACTGGGCCATAGGATTTATAAATAGATTTGGCTTCCTCTGCAATACTTTATGGGCAATTATTTCAGAAATGAAGATGCAGAGCCACGGATAAATAAAATAATTGCAGCTGATCAGGCTTTATTTACTGCTATCACATTTCCCTGACTGCTACACTTCCCTCATTTGATCCACTAGCCTGAATCAATGACCAGATGAAGAGCTGTCAGTTAATGTCAAACACAGAGAAAAAAAGATGCCAAAGGCTGATTCTAATTTCCCCTTTCCAAATTCTGCCTGGGATTTTCTGGAGCTGGCTTGCTCCCTGGATAAATTCAGTGTGGAACTGGGAGGCTGGGAAAGGGCAGAGTCAGTCAGATGAGTTCTGCAGTGTGCTCAGCAGTTTTCCAGGGAGCACATTTTGCTGTGGCTGCCCTGTAGAAGTCACTGCCAAAGGTCTGGAGAGCTCCCCTCCCATGAGCAGATGCCCAGCTGTGTCAGGGAAGGGCTGGCATGGCCTCTGCTGTCTGCTGCAATCCCACTCAAACAGGTATTAATTCAGTTTGGAAGACGCTGAGTACAGTGATGTGTGGCAAAAACAGCTTTCCAGGCAATTCCAGAGAATCAAATGCAAACAGAGCCTGGGACTGGCCTCATGTCTACATAATACCCTTCATGTACCTCACACCATGCAGCTTTCAGTATTCGAGATCTCAGACAGGACAGGAAACTCTGGATTATCAATATTCCTTGGGATCAGGCTTGAAATCCTACACCTATCTAATAGTGTTACCTGGGCTTCATGAAGGAGATTGCTTGTCTGAAGAGGCTTATCAAGTCATGAGGAAAAAAACGTGTAATTCCTGCTGCTTTGAAAGGCCACAGGGCTGATAACACAAGTGGAATACGTGGGATGCACCAGGTGGAGACAACCTGACTACCCACTGACGACTTCCTTCAATGAACTCATCTCAGATGTAGCCACCAGGATGACATTTTATGGCTCTCAAATTAAACTACCTAGAAAAAAATTGTCTGCCAGCCCTGATGAGCAGAAATGTTCCTGAGCTACCTACAGCCTCCTGTCCTGGGAAGGAAGATCCAGCTTTGTGAGGCCTGGATAAAAAGGGTACCCAATAGAAAAGGGGAAGCACAAGAAACATTATGGCAGCTGTTAAGGGCTTCCATGTTGAGGATATCTTAAGGATTGCCATGTCTTAAGGCTGTCAAGGGACTTAAGAAGATCCTACAAGCATAAGTCTCATAGATTTAAGGCCTGGGGGCTTTTTTGTGTGTGTGTGTTGTTTTTTGTTTTTTAAATTTTTATTTCATTCTAGGCTGCTTATTTCTGTATAAAGAAATTATTCTGCAAACCTCTCCAAGAACTTCATCAACCACAGTCCATAAGGTGGAGAAAGAGGCCAGTGGGACCAGATGCCAAAGGAGGTAGGAAGATTTATGCTAGCTGAGCATCTGGCTCCCTGTTCCCTGTTATCAGAGTGAAGACAAATGCTTGCAAACAGCCTTATTCCAAAGCACTAATGCGTTCAGCCACACTCAGCACAACAGGCTGCTCCTGGAAGGTGTGCTGCCTGGAAAAGCAGCTGCTGAATGCTTCTTCCAGTGGTTTAGGCAGTACAAAGAGCAGTGAGAAAAGAGGGTGTTGCTGCCCCTCAAACCAAGCCAAGGGAATGATTAAGACATCATCTGTTATTGTTCCAGCGGGTGGTAGGAATTGCTCCTACACAGGAACGTGGCTACACCTCTGTTGTCATCCATCATCTTGCTGAGGCTGTGCATTGTACAGTATTTTGATCTGACCTCATTAGCATTCCCAGAATTACAATGTCATACCAATGATAAAGGCTGAGATTATCTGCATCTGAGGGAATGCAGAAGGAGCATATCACACACTGAAAAGCCAACAGTGCAACCATGACTCTGCCAAATGCTCAAAGGCAGCCTGAATCCCCCTGGTTCTTGATTTTGCATGTGGGACAAGTCACGATTAGGAGTTGTGCCTATGTGCATCAAACCTGCAGATAAAAGGGACAGGCTCATGCACTGGTGATTAAACCCTCAGGGAGAGGAAGGACAGGTGCTGGAATAGATGCTGTCTGAGTTGCCAGTATTGTCTGTGCTTCTTCCAACCACTCCCAGGCAGCCAGTGATCCACTAGAAACGTGGAGAAATTTGTGTGCAATTTGGGAAATGACACAGAGGCATTTGGCCTTTGCACAGATGCCTTGTACTCTCTGGAAGCTCAGGATTTTCTTGTGATTCCCAGGATAGAGGCACAGAGGGAGGGTCCCTGCTCAAACTTGGGTTGAAGGAAGGTCAGATCAATTTTTTGACCCTTGTGGCAGTCAAATAAAATCAAGTCAAATCTGTACTTGTCTGAAGTCAATCTACAGCAAAATCTGTAGTGAAAGAGGGAATCTGTCGGTCTCCAGCCAGCAGCTTCTCCAGCCTGCACTCCCTGCTACAGCTCTAGCACAGTGCCAACACACATTCCAAACCATTCCCTGCTACTTTAGTCTTCCATGGACCATCTTAGAGGAAATGAACTGAACTTCCCTACAGTGGGAACGAAATAAGGAAATGAATTTATGATTCCAGTGGTACCCTTGACAAAGACACTGAATAGCTCCATTAAACTTTTCGCAGCCCCAAGTGTCTTTGCTAAACCCTCTACAATGAGCACAGAGTAATTTTCCTTCTTACAACACAAACATACAGGTCAGGATTCAAGAGCCTTTTTTGTACCTGAATAACTTCAACACATCTCAGTGGGATCCAGGCAGGCAGAAATCAAGGCTGCATAATCCTAGTTCTTCCCTTTCTCTCCAGAGTCTTTCCCTTGCAGTACCATTCTTGGATAAACTCATTTTCACAGACTCAGCATAGACCTAACCAAATGACTAGTACAACTCTTTAATACAAACAACAATAAATCAACTGATTAAATTCTAATTTATCAGACAAATACTCTTTAGCTCTTCCCAAAGCTGTTTTGAATCATCTCTCTTGTCTGGCCATGTTCCAGAGGAGCACTGACACTAGATAAAGCTCAGACCTGTGGAATAAGTTTACATGAGATAGAAATGCTGAAAACATCCTGTATTTATGATGGGAGATTTCACAGAGATCAGAGTGAATAACATTCCTGAGAAGACTACAATGTCTCTGAAGCCTCCTCAGCATCTCCTCACGTCCTCCCCTAGCAGGACAAGGGGTCAACAGACCCTGAAGGTTGAGGCTCAGCAGCAAGGCTCAGGAACCAGACACATTAACCTACAGCAAACCTTTAACAGCTTAGAAAATGGCCACTCCACCACAATTCCACTTTAAATCACAGACTTTTTTTACTTACTTCATTGGTTTAAACAATGCTTGTCCATAGTTCTGGAATGTCATGATCAGCTTCAGCTGGGTGCCTCCTGATTTCATTGCTGTGGGGGCAAAACACAAAACAGCTTTAAAATGAGACATGCAGATCTGCTTACACTCAGCTTCCTTGAAACCAAATCATATCTGTTTTTCTGCATCAGTTCAGCACTGTGGTATCAGAGCATCAAGCAGGATGATGAACTGGACAACAGATTATTCAGCAGAGTACAGAGAAGGGCTTTGAGCTGCTGACCAGGACTAACATGGATTGTATTTCCTGACACTTTTTTGCCTTTTTCTGGCCACCATGGGCTCCACAAGCACCCCAGATAAGCAGCACCTATAGGAGCAGACCTCTGGAGTCTTGTTTTCTCCATCTCTCATTGCTCTTGGAGTCCCTTTTAACCAGGGGCTGACACTGGTGAAGGAGATGGGGATGCTTTCAAAGGCAGCTGCAGCTGGGATGTACAGCCCAGTGCACAGCAGACAGCGCCTTAATTAAAAGTATGAGCAGATACTGTAGCAATCTCTGATCTCTGCTGCGATTTTAATAACTGTTTCTGAGCAGTAGAGATATGTAAATTCACCTCCTCTGTGCACAATGGAGATGTATCCAAGCCCAGCTGTTAACTTCCAGGGATCCCGAGGTGGCTCATACAAGAGAGCAGAGCTGTGCAGAGCAGCCTGGCTGAAGAGGACAGTGAAGGTGACAAGGACAGTGGCTCTGCTCATCTCCCAGCTGGGAGCTAATGGGAATTTAAGACTGATACTCACTCATACCATTCTGAAAAACTTGGACAATGTCACAGTAACAGCCAGGTTATAGTGGTTTTAAAATTAGGATTTTTTAAAATATACATATAAGAATTCATAAAAATGCATTTTACTTGATGACAAGGCTACTTAAAAACATATACTTCAGAAAACAGCTGCTTTTCTGCTGCCTCAATCAAAAGCATCCTACTAAATGAAATGACCTATAGCCTGACTCCTGAATGCACCTCTGTGTTGGGAAGGCAGGCCATGGCCAGCAGGGCTGTGTGGATGAGTCATTCTTTTAAAGATGCTTTCTAGGAATCATCAGATAATCAATCCCTCTCTCTGCAGTTCTGACAAAAGCCAAGTCAACTGGAGAACTACAAAATGTCAAGTTATCTTGCCCTGTAAATTCTGCCTGAGAGTAGCCCTTGTTCCACCTATACAGCTTGTACATGTTTTTTCTCTAACCAATGCCATTAGCTGCACATCTTTTTAATTACTCATCTCTGTGCCTTATCACTGATAGGTCATCATCTCTCTTTCAGCACTTGTAACCTATATTTTTGCAACAAAATGCTATGCAAATCTGGTCAGTGTAATTACAGTTCTCCTAGAATAAAATCCCTCCTGCCCTGCTGTTTTGCTGATCCCAGTCTTCTCTTGCCTTTCCACTTTATCCCAAAGGAACAAATAAATAATTAGAAATTAAAGGGCATTAAGCAATTTGCACTGACCAGGTAAAGCAGAAGCAGAGGGCTTTCCTGGATTAAACTCCCTCCCTTGTGCAGGACAGGTCATTTTATCTGCACCTGGGGGCAGGAGGAGCACAAGGCTTTTTCATGCCCAGCTCAGAGATGAGGAGAATGAGAAGTAGAGAAGCTTCCAGTCCAAACCCTACCTGTGGTGCCCTGGGACCACTCTGGAAGCAGCCCTGGCCAGTGTGGGCAGCTGGAGCTGCCCTTGCCCCATGGCCACAGGGCCACAGGGCCAGGCACAGGGCAGTCCCCACCACCTTCACTGCCCAGCCACCACCACAGGCCTGGCATTTCAAAGAAACATGGCATCACAGAATGGTCTGGGTTGGAAGGGACCTTAAAGATCCACTAATCTTTAACAAATCAGGTTACCCCCCTGCCATCACAGCAATGCAAAGAAATAAAAAAGGAAGTTTCAGCACTCCCTTCTCTAAGCACAGGGTTTCAGATACTGAAAGGACTGGTTACTCAGCTAATTGAAGCCACACAGATAATGAATTTGTTAGCAGCCAAACTCAACAGCGAGGATGTCATCACCAAGCAGGGAAATGTATGAAGAAGATTAACAATTCAGAATAATTCTTCCATGAGACACAAAAGCCTGGTTTCCTGTCAGAAGGAACTGAGCTGAAGTAAGACAAAAGCATCTCCCTTGTGTTTTTAGATCCATCTTATTGTATTGCCTTAATTGGTTGCACCAGTAGCCTCACCCCAACACAAGTTCTGCTGGCACAAGTTGTTTCTCCACGGCTGCTGGGAGCAAACTTTGGAACTCTGAAAACCAGAGGGGGACACTGGTGGGAATTGTGTCCCATTGTGCTTCATGGCAGGGCAAGGTGGAACCCACATGGATCATGGAAAACAACCCAGTGCCAGAGCTCCACCTTGGCTTTCCCCATTATCCAGACTCACATGCAGCTATTCCCACTTTGTCTCCTCCTCCAGTGCCACAGATGTGCTGGCCAGGCTGGGGGTGATGCAAGGCCACCCTCCAAATCCAGGCTGGCTAGAGCCCAACATTAATCCACACAGAGATGGAGACACCTAAGCTTGGACTGTTCTTTTCAGCTCAACAAGACTTTGCTGTACCTGCAAGCAGCCTTGGAGCAGTCCAGGTTGCCCAAATTTTGGGGAAGAGCAGATCTCACTGGAGATGATCCACTCTAGGTCAGATCATTTCCCCTGTACTAACTTAGTGTCACATCAGCACTCTGGCTCCCCTCTTGCTTTCTGAGATGTGCTCCTCCAGGAACTCCCTTTCCTGCTCAGCCTCAGTTAAACATGTCCCTCTGGCCATTGTTGCCTGTCATCTTCCAGGGGTTTGTCCCAAACAAACATCTGGAGACATCCTCACGCCTCCATCTGCTGCCCACAGGAGCAATCCTGAAGAATCCAGTGAGCTGGAGGGTGCTGCCCCATTGCAATCTGTCACATCTGTGATCAGCAGCTTCAGGGACTTTTACAAAAGCCTTGCAACACAAGGCTGTGCTGACTCCAAAGGAACCACTAGTCACACTCTAAATTCAGCTTCTATTTTTTTGAAGTATTTTAATATACTGTGACCACAGGTCACAAACAGCTCTGTAAAGGCTTTATAAACCTGCTAGCTCACAGCAGGTGCTTCAAATCAAGTCTCACACAGCTCCTGGATGTACTGGCACACTGCTAAAAACAAATCCCAATGTCATCATTACTTTTCATCTTCAGGCAATTCAAAGCCCCTCTTTTCCCTCCAAAGTAGAAGGAGATGGAAAGCAGCATTAACCTTTCCTGTTAACCCAGTGTAAGGGCTCTGGGGTGTGATCAGAAATCTTCCTAACTTCAGGAGGCTTTGCAAAAAAATTCCCTGAGATATCTTTTTGCTTGAATGTTTGGGATTAGAGTCTTGTCCAAAGATTAGTGAAATTGGTGGGATTCCTTCTGTGTTTTTCTGACAGACTTTGGATCAAGCCTGCAGAAATCCCCTCTCCACTCACATCCCTGAGCCTGCTGTCATGGCCACCTGCCACGTCTGCTACTTCCCCACCTTGTCACCTCACCAACACCAGTCCTGAATCCCCACCCTGAGCCACAGACCCCAACCAACACAAAAGATGTCCCAGCTATCATCTCTCACTCATCTTTTCAAGTTGTGCAGGGTTCCTGGCTACCCTCTGGTACTGGCAGTGCTGCCCAGAGGGATTTGACCCAGATGGATTTGGAATTCCAACTGGGCTGGCTTTCCAGCTCTTCTGTTTTGCTCCATGATAACCCTGATCCTACCAGCCTGTCTAAACCATATGGTTTTCTGATGGAGAGAGAGACTCCCAACAGGATCTCTGAACTTTTTCTGGTTCTTTTGGTCAGAATCCAACAAACATTTTAAAATGTACTTAATTATGCAGTGCTAGTGCCTGAGAAGTGAGATACAGACACAGCCTGGGATGCAGTTAACATCTGAAACAGAGGATGCTCAGATCCATTTTCGATTCCTATTTATAGATCAAGCCTAAATCTAACATAAACATGTTGATTGGCTTTAACAAGTAATGCTCTGCCCCAGGCTGGAGACACAGCCCTGTAAAAGCTGTAAAAAACATATTTAAAAATAAATTCAAGCCCTCATCATCTCTTGGTTTGTCCTTGTTCAGCCAATTCTGCTAGGTTTTTTAAAGGACTTTCTGGCTTAGTCAAGAAAGTAAAAGATTTCTGCAGGGGAAGAGATCTGTGAAATTATTTGAAGGCTTTTCTGTACATTTTAAGTCCCCTCATTTCATCTGGAGCTGTACATTAAATCAATCTGTTGACTCTTGGCAGATTCATTGTTTCCTTGCGCAGTAAATCAAAGATGCAACATTTCATTGTTTTTCACAAGTTCTCAAAAGCACTTCTTCCTTTCCTTTGGATGAAATTTTCATGATTTTCTTTAGAGGCAGAATTTATGTTCAATATTTAACATCTTGTCTTTCCCTTTTCTCTTTTCTTTCCTTGCCTTGAAGCAGAGTCCACCTCAGGTAATTGCATCTTTTATTCCCGGTGTGAGTAACCTCACACACTCACTTTCTAATCGCTGCCTGTACAAACTGAAGGCATCACAGACCCACAAATTACCTCAGCCAGGTAATGTTTCCAAGCCTTTACAACCAGAGAACTTAAAGAATCAACAAAATAAGTCCCATCTACTCAGAGGAATTACAAAATCTATTCTGTTTACAGGGAATCTCCCTGGACAGCAAGATCAAGGCCACAGTGCCCCTCCAACACACCATGCCAGAGCTGGTGTTAAACTGCTGATAGTGCTGCCACAATTATGCACAGACATCTTGTAAATATGCAAGAAAATAGCTAACTGTGGTTATTTATGCATGCAATAAGCATCTATGAAAGGCAAAGGAAATGTGCAATTGCCTGTGCATGTGCTTCTGAAAACCAGGCTTCAGTGCTCAGTGGAAAAACAATTCTCTCTAGGCTCCTATTTATGGCAAGAGGAAATTTTCAGTGAATTAAATCAAATTAAGAGCTATCCCTTTATGCTGAACAAAATGAATAGGAAATATGTATATATAGAGAGACGCAGGGCACAGAAACATCCTCAGCCCGAGCCTGGGTAACCCTGTCCTTTTCCAGGCCAGCTCTAGGTGTCACTGTGGGAGCTGGATGGGATGCTCCTTCCCATCCATGGATTTGTTCCATTTAAACTTCAACATCAAGAAAATGTCACCTTGGTGCTCCCTGCTCTTGGGAACTGCTTCTGTCACCGTTTTCATTTTAAAATACCACTGCACATTACAGAGTCGTGTGAGCAGCTCTAGCAGACGTGGGGGATCAGTCTGGTCACCACTCTCACCCACAAATAAATGCAGGGTGAGCAGAGAAATCACAGTGTGGCCAAGAATGCTGCTTTGCTGCAGTTTGGATCTAATTACTGTAGGTATCAGGCAAACCATCTAATTCTATTAGAGCCAAAGTAAATCTGAGCACTGGGAAGGAACTGGATAAAGCCCTATCCCATTTCATCTAATGCACGTTACCCTGTATATTTAATTGTCCTGCTTGCTAAAAGAAGCCTGAAGACCAGGCATTATCAAGGTTCCAATTTATTTTATACTCTTAACCTGACATCTTTCCAGCTGCCTTAAAAATAAAAAAAAGAGCAAAAAACCAACCCAGCAGAATTTGAGCATAAGGAAAAGAAACAAGGCTAATTAGAAGATAAGCAGGAATATGCAAAGAATGTAACAGCCCTATAAATGTCCTTTGGTCAAATATATTACTCCTTATTAATCAGCTTACATGCTTTTGAATCCCTCTGCTGCTCTGCAGTAAAGCTGAAAACTGGCAGGAATTACTTTAAAGCATGTATTTTTAAACATCCAAAGAATTTGAAACCTAAAATAAGAGAAGTTGCATTGTGCAAAAAATAATTTTTAAAAGTACATTAGCAATATGCTCTTTCTTTCTTTGCAAGATGACAAAGCTCCTGAATCCCCACAGGGTCAGGCAGTGAATGCCAACACCAAAATTCAGATCCTGGCATCTCTATATTGGCAAAAGTCCCCTTCCATTTCCATATACTTGATTTTAGACTGGGATTTATGTGTAGGAATCATTCCCTGTCAGTTCCCATAGTGGTCAAAAACAACACCAAATACACCTCATGGTTTAATTTATGGAAATTATCCTGATTCATTGCTAGAAACCATGGCTCTGTGTTTTTTTGTTAGAGGCATAAGAGGCCCTGCCATGCTCTTAAGAGCCTTGTTCAAACATTAACAGAGACAATCCCAAAGGGAATCACTAATAGCAACCATAAATCTTCCTCTGTGGTCCCATGGCCCTTTCCCCCCATTGATCTGAAAGCTCTATCGAAACCAGAATTAATGGAAACCCCATGACACATCTATATGACACATTAGGTGAAATCATGGCCCCGGGGAAGTAAGTGGCAAAAACTTCTACTTACGTCAGCAGGGTCAGGATTTCACTCTCATTTTTTATGATAGTAATTTTTTTATGCTAGGCCAACTGAAGCAGAGAGAGGTGAAGCCACATGCCCAGAAGCACAAGTGAACACCAAGCCCAGAAGATCAAGTGAAGAGTGAGGGCTAAATTCCTATTTCTTGCTCCTGCCTCCCTTTTTCTCCCACCAGTTTCTATGTCCCCAATCCACCTCAGCCATCCCCCTGCTCTGCAGAAGGGACAGACTTCATGGCTCGAGCACTGCTGAGTTTGCTGCTCTCCTCATGTCTGAGCTCTGGAGTGTTGGGGAGGTGAGTAAAGATCAGCACTCAGCAGCCATGTGCTACAAACTGCTACAGCCACGGCACTTTGTGCAAACCTCAAGAGATGGGCAGGACGTGGCTCCATTGGGCATCACCTCTGCCCCTCTGGGGACAGCCTGGCCCCTGCCTGGGCACTGCTGCTCTCTGTGGGGACAGGGATGGGCACAGACTGTCCCTCCTCAGTGCATGTGCCCAAGGCACACGTTACAAAGTGCTGGCTCAATCCCCATTTGTGTGTGCCACTAACATTCCAAAAATTGGTGGATATTGAGGGGTGAGGTCAGGAAAGGCAAGGGCTGTATCAGGGAGAAAATCACCCAGGTTGTGTCCATACAATGCCCTCATCACCCTCCAGTGCAAACCAGAGGAGTGTGGGCAGTCTGCTGCTACCTGCAGCATCACCTCTGAGCTGGGGAAGGGAAAACACGTGGCTTAATGGGCAAACATGACCCCTTAATGACTCACTCTGATCCAGACTTTTGGGAACAGGAAACCCATCACAGGTTAATAAACAAGCCCATGTTTGTCATCTTTCCTGAGCTGCAAGTCCACTGGACCCTCGAGTCCAACATGTGGGACGGCACCTGGGTACCACAAACTGCTCTACACAAAGTGCTGCTCCAGCAGAGCAGTGCACTGAGCACAGCCAATGCTCGGCAAGATTCACTGAGCTGAAGCTCTCCTGTGGCACCCTGCACTTTACACCTACTCCATCCCAAGCAGCTAAATCAGCCCACTCCTGATGACCAAGGATCTCCTTTATTCCTGCTCAGCAGCACTGTGATTCACACAATGGAAAATGTAAACCTTAGGGCTGCTTGAGCTATTCTTGCCCAGGCCATTTCCTGCTGAAGCCAGGGGAATTTTTGCCTTGCAGGGTTAAAGACCTGCTGACCTCATCCCACAGTGCCAACACACCATCAGCATTTTCACAGAGCTCCTGCTATTTCATCCCTTTGAAAGGGACGTCGCAACTTTGTGGTCAGCACAAGTAACTCCATTTTCTGCCTGGTGGATGGAAACCGTTGCCTGTTCTGCAACTCCCTACCTCTGGAAACCACGGGGTGCACACTTGTTTAGTGTCCCAGGGCTTTCACCTAAGCTTGTGACATTTCTTTCCCTGTGCAGCTAAGCAGCTAAATTCAAGAAGACACACATTGCCCTGGAGAAAACATCCCTGGATGGAGAAAAGCCCCGAATGGTGGCACCTTGTTTAACCAGAGCCAAAGGCTGACACGGGAACATCCCTGGTGTGGATTTACAGGCAGAGCAAACAGAGCTGAGCTCTGGCTCAGGCTGGCTTGCCTGGAGCTCCCTGCCATGCCTGGGGAAGCTGCAGCTCCTGCAGCCGCAGAGCCCGCGGTGCCGGATGCTCCCGCAGCCACCGCAGCAGGGCTGCAGGGCAGCCTCTCCTTCCTTGGCAAGGCAGGCGCTGCCAGGCACAGCCTTTTAAATAATAATCAGCCAGTGATACAAATCTAGCTCGTGCAAGATGCTGTCTGCCTCCTGCCATCCCTTTTTTTTGGTCTGTGTCTTTATTTTAAATAACCGAAAAGGGCGCTTTCAGCCTGATTGTGACTAAAGGATCTCTGACACGAATGGGGTTTGCCTTGCTGGCAGACTTGGCAATTATTCAGGTAATACAGAGCAGGCAATATCTCGTTACATTTAGCAGGGAAAATGAGCAGGGAAGTCGGAAAGCAAAGTTTCAGAAATGCTGGAGAGAAGCCATGCAAAATATTAATACTCAAACAACAGTGAGATCCTGAACAAAGTGCAAATAATGATAAAAAATAACATATATCCAAACATACCAACACTGGTTATCTTTTGGGAGACAAGGTCTTGTAGTAAAGCCTCAATTGCAGGATTATGTCTGGAATACAACTCATACCGATTAATGCCAATGTGGAATTTTAACCAGTTTGGGTAGGAGTCTATGGAGGTTTCTCCAGTTGGCAAAAATTCTTCATGATGATCTTCATTTTGCCTACCACCAAAAAAAAAAAAAAAAAAGAACAAAACAACAAAAACCCAAAGTTGAGGAGAAAGAAATAATGTTACAGTTTGTAACACGCATCAAGAAACAGGGCTTCAAACTTTGACAACTTGGAAAGGGAAAGAGCTACAGAAGGAAGAGAGGTCCCAGGTCCCTCCCTGCACCAGAAGCCTTCTCCCATCTGGGACTAATGGGGAGATGGATTCTCACTTCCCCTCATGCTGCCTGATTTAACACCCATGAAAGTCAGGAGCAAAACTCAGCACAGCATCACTGAGCATTGGCAGAGGCCCCTCTATGGCAGAAACACAGAGGTCAAGTTTTACCTTGTGTTTAGCTGGCTTTATGTTGTACACAGCTTTTACAGGTCTGACTCGAACAACAGCATCATCCTGAACCTTTATTTAACAGGGATGTGGGGCAGGAAACCAAGGCAGCAGAACCTGACCTGTGGTGCCCAATGCTCCCACACCCTCCTCCTTCTTAAAGAGGGAGAATGAGGGAAACTGCATCACTCTGAACTGATTGCTACAGAAGAACTGGTCTTGCCCCTTCCTGAGCAGTAGGAACCTATTACAGCAAAGAATTAATTGAAATGATCACTGCCTTCTGAATTTCACTTTAGTTCTGTGAACTTTGGCTGCAGCCACTAAGGAAAATATGTACAACAGGCAGCTACATTGTGGATATCAGTGCTGATTTCACTCTTCACCTACTGAACAGACTAACCCATATTTTTGATGCAGAGTTCTCTGTGTTTACAGACATCTCCAGATGTTTAGGCATTTGTGACTTTTTTTTTTTTTTCCTTCTTCCTTTCAGGGAACCCAAAACTTTCCAGATTATTTCCCTTCACAATCAGTTAGGATTATTAGATGGAAGGGGCCTGGACAATTCACATACTCATGGGGCGGAAATTGGAATTATTTATCCTCTCTTTCTAAAGGTTTAGATCATGCTGTCTGCTCTGCAGCTTGACAGAGCTTTTGCACGGTACAATGCAGCTGTTTAAACATTACAATGTCAGTGTGTTTGGAAGAGGGTGCTGTTGTATTAGACAACCCTTTTGATTTTTCAGTCATTGAATTTCTCAGCATTTCTTAGGAGCCAACAGGGCATACGATTCACAGAGGCAACTGACTGCTTTGAAGGCTGGAGAGCTGCGGAGGTGCAGGGCACTGGGAATTAATTGAGGATAAAAAATGTAGCACACATCAGATCCTGAAAGCGGAAATACCTGCCAGGATGAATGCTTTTATGGTACTAGACCTTGCTTTTGAGAAAAGTTAATGTATTACTGCCTGGCCTCACTGCTCAGCCCTTTCACCGCTGGGTGGGAGAGAGGGAAGGTGCTGGAGAGGAAGGCTCGCTGTGAGCTCACCCTCTTCCTCACACCGTTCTTCTGGCAGCATCTTCCTCGGCTGCAGCTGGAGATGGGGCAGACCGACCCCTCGGCCTCAGCTCAAGGGGAAGGAAGCTCCAAGGCTCCAGCCTTCCCGTGCTCCTGAGTTTATTCCGTATTTCAGTGCATTTATTTTCCGAAGGAACGCGACCGGGCGAGCCTGTGAACGGTTTCTCTTTTTCCCCGGTGACCCCGAAACGCTCGGCTCAAGCCCGTGCCCCACTTCCACCCAGCCACGACACCCTAAAGCCGCGCTACCCAGCGAAGGGCAGCGACCCGGGGGCCGCGCCACGTCCGCACCCCCCCGCGGCCACTCACCACTCGGGCTGCTCGGCCGCCCGCGGGTTGAACCTGATGTCGCTGTTGACATTGAAGAGGAGGTCCCCGTCGGCCAGCGGGGGCAGGGCGGCGCGGTACAGCGGGTGCTGGAAGAGCGCGGCCAGCGGGGCGGCGTTGCCGGCGGGGGGCGGCGGGCGCGGCGCCCCGGGGCCGATCAAGCGCCGCGCCCTCCCCGCCGCCCGCTCCGCCGCGCCCCCGCCGCCCGCCGCCCGCTCCGCCGCCCGCTCCGCCGCCTCCCGCGACTGCGACGAGAGGTTGGAGGCCGGCTCGGCGCTGAAGTCCTGCAGGATCCGCAGCGTGTGCTTGCTGGGCCAGCGCGGAGCGGCGGCGCGGGGCGGCGCGGCGGCGGGCGGCGGGCAGGAGCAGCCCGGGCGGCCCTCGGGGCCCCGGCGCTCCAGGCGCGGCAGCAGGTCGATCATGATGTGCATGGTGCAGGCGACGAGGAACACCATCAGGATCAGCACCCGGAACTTGCGGACCAGGAGCATTTTCATGGCCGGGGCGATGATGAATTAGCGGCGGAGGGGGAGGGAGGGGAGGCGGCGGACGGAGCCCGGGCGGGCGCGGGGCTGCCGGGCCCCCCCCGGGGCTCCGGCGTGCTCCTCTCGGGTCGGGAAGCGAGCGATCAAGTCAATAAAGTTACCTCCATAGGCGCCGAGAAATAAACAGGCTAAACCCGATAGGTCCTCATGTCTCAGTATCATCAAGAACTTGGGAGGGGGAGGGAAAAAAAAAAAATAAAAGGGGAAAAATATTAAAAAAATAAAAAGAAAAGGAGCTCCGGACCGAGCCTTTAAAATCAACAGGAAAACAATGCCAGCGGCATGGTAATATAGAAAGCCATCTGTTCACGATTTCTCCCTCTTTTTATTACAGGGATCACAACAAACGGGGAAAACTGGTTCTTGGAGAGAAACCGACATCAGACACAGGCGCTGATTAAATAAAATTTAAAAAAAATTATGGGGAAGAGAACGGGGGAAGGAAAAATATTAAGAAAACCTGTGCGGAAAGGCGACAGAAGAAAAAAAATCATCCATAATATTTGGCTGTGCTGGAAACGCTGACTCCCTTCCCTTGGATTTGAGCAGTGATGCAGCAGAAGCGCTCCCCGCTCGCTCTTGTTCCCTCTCTTCTCTCAGACTCTTTAAGAACATTGGCTGGAAAATCATTTTCTTAGAGCGGTTCCAGTTTCTTCATCCATCGCGTCCAGTGCTTGGGAGAGATTAGTATGTTCAACTGAGATCGAGTCTGGGTGGCTGCTGTATCCGAGCTGGGCTTGTGCTTTGGCTTGGGTTGGTTTTTTTTGGCTGCAAAACTGTCTGATGGCACAACTGCAACATAAAGGTTAAATATGGCACAGGGAAAAAAAAAAAAAAAGAGGGGGGAGAAGGAAGGATTAGAAGAAAGAAACTAATATTAATCAGTAGAGGTTCTTTTTAGCGAAGAGGTCTTTGATCTCTGCTGGGTCTTACAGATCTTTCTTTTAAAGAGAGAGAGAGAAAGGAAGAGAGAAGGGGGGAGAGAAGGGAAAAGCGGGGAGAGATCTTTGGCAGGTGCAGAGTGAAAACCTCTTTCAGCTACACTGAATTCTGGAGACTGGTTGGACTAGTAGCTCTGCGGCTCCAGCTTTCAGTGGGTGTGTTAAATATTATGAGCGAGCCATGATTCCTGCCTTCCTCACGTCATAGTTAGGAGATTGGCTAAATAAACGCTACAGTGATAGTAACAGGAAAACCTCAACCAAAAGAGGTTTTTTTTTCCCTCCTCTCCTCCCTCCTTCCCACCCCCCCTTTTCATTCTACTGCAGCTCCAACTGGGGCAAGGAGAGGGCGTCTGTTCCACAAAGGTTTGGGGGAAAAAAAAAATACATAAAGGGAAAAAAAAATAAAAAAGAAGAAGCGTCAGAGGAGAGAGGAATCTGCGCTCCCAGCATTGCGAAGCAGCAGCGCGGTGTGTGCCCGGGCTGGATGGGCGATCCTGCTCCGCCGCTGCCCGGGCTGCAAGCGCCGCTTTGCCCGCTGCCCTCGCCCCCGGCCCGGCAAGGTCAGCCCGGGGAGCCGCGGCTCCGCTTCCCCCGGGACCAGCCGTGCTGGCTAATCCGGGATCCCCCGGGCTGTGCTGAGCCGGGATGCTGCTGCCCTGGTCCTGCTGCCTTCCCCTCGCAGCGGGCTCCGGGGCTGGGTGGCCCGCTGGGCTGGTGGGAGCGGTGGCCTTGGGGCCAGCACAGCCCGCAGAACGCTGCTGGCGGCTGGCTGAGAGCGAGGGCACTCTGGAGGAAGGAACGAGATGTTCCTGGTTCTTCAGGTGATCGCGCAGGGGTGCTCAGAACTGGCAGAATCAGGCAGGAACTCAGATTTCTGTCTCTGGGCAGTTTCCCTGGATCCTGTGGTCCGTAGCAGGGCTCCAGCAGTTGTTGAGTCGGGCAGTAGGAGGGGTGAGAAAGGTAAAGTGCTTACTCTGACCCACCACCACCTTCCCACAGAATATCTCAATGCTGAATGGGGTGGTCCATTTTTTCCCTGCACTGAGTCACATTTCTTTTCCTCAAAAAGTCTTCCCCCACCTGCCAGGTTCCATCCACTTCTGGAACACTTCTGGAACACTTCTGGAACACTTCTGGAACACTTCTGGAACACTGGCACTTCTGCAGAGCCCTGTCCCCCGCACTCCTCTGAAGCACATCCATACAGTTTTACAGTGTCACCGTGTTTTGCACAAGGGAAATCACTGATTTTCCAGCAGGAAAAAAAGAGACTGATGCACAAAACCAAAACAAAACAGCCTAACAGGACCATGATCCTATGGACTGCTCTGTACCTTTGTGGAGAGACAAAACTTGCTGTCCTAAGACGACCTTGTAGTCCCAGGGTTCAGAGGTACAGCTGGACCCTTCAAGTGCAGTGTACTTAGTCTCAGAAATACATTTTGCTGCAGAGCCAGAAGCAAGGCTTTCTGTTTATTCCCACTTTTTTTTTGCCAAGCTCAGCTTGGACAAATGCTGTCTGGACAGCTGACGGAGAAGAGCAGCAGAAACCAGTGAGGGGTGCGTGGTTCCCTGTGTATCATTTATGTTACACTGTGCTGTGGTTTTTTAAGGAGTTCTGGGGGAGCTGTTTGTAGCACTTCAAGTGAGGATACATAACATGACACATTATCTCCTTTAGCGAGGCACAATAGAACTTGTAGGTTGCAAATTTTAGCTACATGGAGAGTTTGTTTTTTTTTTCTCCTTAATGTTTGTCCTACTAAAGCTGAGGTCTGTGGTGTTAGATGGGGGTGAAACTGAACAGGTCTGAGGAGGAAATTACAAATCACTTAAGTGAGTTCTTTAACTTAAAGTTGTTTGAATTTAGTTTACAGTAAAAGAACATTGTGTCAAACTCCATGTGTAAGAGTTACATAATGCAAGGGAGACTGGCTTTGAAATATGCAAGCAACTAGATGCAGTTAATTGCATGACTTTCAAGAGGTGAAAATGACAATATTGTGAAAAAGTAACTAATTCCTTGAAACGACATGTTTTTAACAGTGTGACCTTTAGTGCATATTGGCTATTAAGTATGGTTTCATCTAAATTTTGTCTGCCTTTAAACTGAATCTCCCAGTCTTCCACAAGCTGTTTATTCCTTGAGCTTTTGAAACATTTGAGTTTTATCTAAGAATGTGAAATTGGTAGATGTACTATATTCTCTTCTGTAACTGACCTTTGTGGGCAAGTTTTGCCTGGACCAAAGTGCCCCAGAGATGTGAATAAAAGAGAGCTGTCTCTGCATTTGTTTCTCAACTTCAGCATCCACAAATGCCTTTAGCCACTGATTGGTCATCTGTGAAATAAGATGCACAGGCCAGTTAGTGAACTCTGGCAGAGAGTGCTTGTAGCTTTGCTTCAGACTACAGGAAATGCATAATTCCTTGTTTCTTGACTCTTTCTTCCTCTGTCCTGAAGGCTGGTTATGATCAGCACCAGCAGTGTGTCACAGCCCCTAGGTGCCTCTAAGCTGTGGTGATTGGTGAAGCCAAGAGAATGAAGCCAGAGCTCAGCTGGCTCTTCCCAAGCCCCTCTGGGCCATGGCACATCACACAAGGAGGATACCAGCCTACCTCTTTCCCTTGGTCCTTTCCCATGAGCCAGGTGCAAGAGCCCTGCTCTTGTCCTGGAGTCACTGTGCCTTGGGTGTGAGTGAAGGAGCCCCTCTCACCTCCCTAATTATCTGTTTGGGAGCACAAAATTAGTGCCAATCTCACATTTGCATTCCTGCTGGCCATCCCGTGGGGCTGGCAGGGAGTTTGGTGCTCTGGCCAGGGAGATGGGAACTGAAGGATCTGCTGGGTTGGAGGGCTGAGGTGGCCTGTGGTCAGGAAGCCACAGATTGTTGATGTGTGAAATGTGTGATGGGAGAAGTCAGGAGTTGAGCTGCAGGTCAGCACAGCCTGGGAATTGGGTGGCAGCTGGCAGGCAGGCTCAGGGATGGGGTCTGAGGTATCCCAAGGCTGGTGCAGCTTCTCAAGACCTCATTGCTGGCCCTGGGCAAGGGGGAGCTTGGTGCAAGAGAGTTTGTGCTGGGATCTGTGGGTTGTGTGATCCACCCCTGCTAGGGAAGGGTTCCCTTTTTCTGCTGCAAGGGAGGAAATGGGGATTTGTGTCCAGCCAGCTGGATTTCAGCCCTACCTCCCTGTCCATGTACTGTGAGGCCCTGGCCCCTTCCCTTTCAGTGCAAGTGCAATGTTTGCATGCAAGTTACCTCCTCTGGCTCCAAACATTTGCCTTCATGACTTGATAAAAATCTCAAAAATTTTGGTAACTGCTGACTATTGTTCAAGCAGGCTTTTAAGTACCAAATTTGTGTGCACAGAGCCACAGTGTCTTTGTTATCATGCCCGATTTGGGCAGTTGTTAGAAGTAGAAGATAGTTTGTTATTTAACTTTCCAAGTTAACTTGGTCTTAGTAAGGAATATTTAAATATTTCTCCTTAACTAAACTTGATGCTTTCATAGGGTATGTGGCAAAGAACTTTTTATTTCTGCTGTGCTGTGTGTTGGACCAGCATTAGCCCTATAATTGCTGGCAATATGTAAACAAGAAAATAATAAGTTCTTAATGGAATATTATGACATCAATAGGTTGTTGCATACAGCTCATTTCAATAATATAAATGAAATCAAGTCCCTTACATCAACCCTTTATTTTATTTTTGGTCATTTAATTAAAATCTTTCTTCTATTGAAGTACTTGAATGTTATTGGGAATTTCACATTGAATTGCTACAATCACAATTGCAAGCCAGGATTGCCTTGGATCTAACAGGCTTTTTAATTTGGTATTACAAATTGGCACTCAGCACTTCTTTGCATGTTCTACCTTTGCTTTTGTTTAATAATACAATCAAGAATTCAGGAGGGGTTATTGTCGTATGTCCTGGCATTTCTTCATTGTTTTGTGCATGAATTAATAGCTTATCTGCTGCTGAAATCTGTGTAGATGTTTATTTTCCCCATTTTTGTCTGCCTGCCTCAGTGAGCAGTGACAATGGTCAGTGTACGTGATAGTGTATTCAGGTAAATAAATGAAGCATGGTTTTGGGTGAGTAAACATACCCAGCTATTATTTTCTGTTATAACGGTTTACAGCCTTCTGCTGCAAAGCCTGAATGCAGCAGGGCAAGCTGTAAGTCAGGCCTGATTGCACATTTTGAATCAGTGTAATATTTTTATTGTTACTTCTAATGGAAAAATGGATTTTCCTCTCTGAGAACCTCTGTCTGTGATGCTGGGAGTCCTTAGGGCATCACATGCCTTGCCTGGCCCCTCTGGCCATGCTGCCCAGGGTCCTCTTCCTGCTCTCCTTCCTCCTTCTGAGGATCCATGTGCTGACCTAATTTACTGGTGCTTTGCCTTATAATCACAGATCACACTGGCCCTCTAATGGGTGCTGCGCATTAACCTCCCACACTGCCAAAATCACTTTTATTGCCGAGGAATACACTTGGTTCTGAACAGGAGGTGATTCCATAAGTTTGGTTTCACTTTCAGCTTTTTCTGTGTATGAAGAACCAGCAACACACGTTTCAAGTGGTGTGCTGGTATTGTTTTCAATAATGCATACTAGTGTTCTTTTGGCTGCCTCCTGGCCCAGGGTTTTGTTAGGTATTTGGTATTTTTTGGAATGAATCTTGACCAAATCTCCACTCCCAAATCATAAAGGCAGTGTGGTCACCTGCTCCTTCCCATGGGGCTTTCCTAAATTTGTCTGAAGGAGCACTGAGCTGCAGGCTGGAGATAAATAGTGCTGGAAGGGGGGGACTGCTCCTGTCAGAACATCAGGGAAGGGAAAAGGGGAGATCTGTGTGGTGACACATCACCAGCCTCAACCAAATTCAGAAAGCCAAAGCTTCCAACTCCAGCCTTTTGGTTTTGAGTGCTCCCATACATTTATTTGGGATGCAATATTCTGGATGATCTAAACCCCCAGGGATTTCTTCATCAACCTGTTGGAAGCACTGAGCTGGTTATTTTATTAAGGCAGTGGAACAGGAGGTTTTTTCCCCTGCCTGTTTATTACTCCTCTGTTGCTGCTGCTGCAGATCAAGGGTTGGCTCCTCAGCTGGTATCAGCTAGCCATGGTTTCAATGAAATGCCATCTAATTATATCAGCTGAGGATCTGGGCCACAATGCTTAATTCTTCCACTGTTTGGAACAAAGAGCTGCCTGGCCATGCAAGAACAAAATTCTTGTTGTTGCTGTAGTGATGGGGTTGGGCCTGTGGAGGGATCACATTTGCTGGAGGCATTCAAGTGGAGTTGTGATCTTTCATATAGCTACATTACAGAGGGGCTGAGAAATTACCTTCCTAAGTGGTAGGATGTTATAAAGAAAATTAGTTGTTAGGAGGTTGTGTTCTTATCTAAAAATTATCCCTGAGACCAAGTCAAAACAAATTATCTTGATGTGCATGACATAAGAGTATGCACTGCTTGAGCTATCGTAATTTCATCTTCTTACAGCAACTAATTCCTCTAAAAATAATTGTGATCAAATAGCCTGTGTTCCTTGTGGACTTTCTGAGTTAGTGCATGAATCTTTGTAAAGCATAGAAAACATGGCTTGCTAAATTACACATAAAATAATTTTGCAGTGAAATTGAGGAGGCTACCTGATTTATGGCAGGAAAAAAGTGCATCCTGATACTAAAACAAGGTGTAGCTACACATGCACAGAGAAAGCTTCTGCTATTGCGGTGTGCAGTCACACACAGACCCATCTGAGTGCATACAAAACTATGAACAGTCTAATTGTATACTGAAGAATCTCTCCTGGGAATAATTTTTATTTTTTTTATTCAAATTTTGATTTGTATGGATGTTTTGACGTCTCAGCTTGAGCTTTTTTCCTCTTGGATGGCTAATTTTTCAATCAGATTATTAAAAAAAAAACAACACCTGAGAAACTGAGAGCAAACCACAAGACATTTTAAGCATGTGAGAGCCAGAAATAGAAATTAAAATACTAATAGAAACCCTCATGGGAACCTAGGATACTAAGCTGTGAATTACTCTACCCTTGGGAGACACCAGGATTCTCCCCAGCTTGGATGCTCCTTTGCCAATGTGATGCTGAGAAGTTGCTTTAGTTCTGTCTCCTTGTCTGGTGGGAAGGATACCCTGGAGCATTTTGAGAATCTATTAATAAAAACAGGAGGGAAATGGTGGTATTTTAGGTCTTGCTTCTTTGGAGAATAATTCATACTCCTGACTTTAACCCCAGGAGAAATTTGGAATCCTGAAAATATTCTTTGTAGGAAGGTCTGAAACACTGGGACTTGGGGTGAGTCCCTGAGTTGTGAAACCCTTTATCTTGGCAGTGTCCTTATTTCTTGGCTTGGTGGGAGCTTCCTTTCTGATGGATTGCTCCTTGTCCTGTGGCTTGGGTCCCTGCTCTCTGCTCCTGCCAGGGCACTGCTGTCACCCTGCTGAGGCAGCTGCTCCATCCCAGCCTGTGCAGCTCCTGCTACACAGCCCTGAGCTCGGAATTAACCCATTCTAGCCTGGACTAGGGCTGGCTTGGCCTTGATGAAGATGTGGGGAGTCTGCTGTTATTTTGCCAAGGGAGGTGGTGATGTCTTGGGGTCTCTCTCCCTCCCTTCCCATCAGCAGGATGGACTTTTCCTGGATCTGTTTGGTTGTCAGTGACTTCTGTTCTTCTTCTGCTAATTTGGTTTTTTTTCCCTAAGGGCTTTTTTTAATACTGTCTCACTTTCTGGATTGTTCTTTTTGATATGTTGCAATAGTGAATGTTAGTGGTTAGATGTGGATATTTTGCATTTGCTGCTGAAGGTTGGAGGTGTGCAGCCCTTGTGGTAAAGCAGCTGTGCTGTTATGGAGGAGGGATGATCTATGAGTTTGGGAATGTGTCAGGGTGCTGGGGGCACGTTTCTTTTCTGTCTCCATGTTTTCTTGTCAGCCCTTGGGCTTCTCTAAGGCATGGGCTCAAAAACAATTGAGACAATTTAGGTCCCTAAGCTGGAGGCATAATTGCATAGACTCCCTTGTAAATCAGACCTAATTGCCTTTGGGTTTGTCATTTAGTTGAGACACCAGCATGGTTTTCCACGTATAGGTTGGAGGGAAAAGATTTGATTTATCTGCTCTGTCTCTTCAGAGAGGGGTGCTTTGGGACAGGGTGTTTTCTGAGTTAGTGCTGAGCCTACTGCAGGAGAGCTGTGTCCTCAGGTGAAAGCCAGGTTGGAGGGAGGCTGGGACTGATGGCCATACACAGAACCTGTAATCCAGTGGTGAAAGGAGTTGCTCACTTACCTTCACTGCTGGAAGATAAAACTCCAGGCAGTTGCCAAGAAATGTGTCAAGGTTATAACTCTCAGGTGGGCTGGAAATAGGAATGTCAGACATGCAAAGTGAAAGTGGTTTTGAGTGCAGGCTTTGTCCTTTACTGGTTCTTTGAAGATTGAGGTAACTTAAAAAGAAGGGGGGGAAAAAAGGGTTTCCATGGAAATTTCTGAAGCCAGAGGAGTGAATATTGGTGTTCGCTTTGTTCTGTGTTCTTCACAGCTGATAGAAGTCACAGTGTAAATGGACTTAACTGCTGAGTGACCTTTGACAAAGCCAGATAGGAAGTCTTTGTTGTTGTTGTCAGTGATGGTAATTTCCTTTTTTTTCCAAAAAAGAAGTCTTTTTCAGTGTGGTGATTCACTAGTTTTAACTGAAACTTTGAGACAGAGATGTGGTGACAAGATAGTGATTGCAGTGAGTAACAAGGCTCAGTCAATTATTGACCAGCCCATCTCAGCACCTTTGTTTTCCTTGCTGACAAAATATCACAACCTTTATACAAAGAGCTGAGCCGGCAGGAACCCAGCACTGCTCATTCTGGATGTCACTGTGAGAAATGAACATTTTCTTGTTATAAAGTGAATTGAATTCTCTCCTTGCAAAGTTTCTTCCCATTATCTTTTGGATTAGTGCTCTGTACATGGCTGTCTGCTCTGATTTCTGTCCTTTCTCATAGGAAAACATGCAGAAGAGGTAAAACCCAATGCAATGGCTGTTTTCTGAAACATTTTACAAGGCACCCTAGCACAGCCAGCTAGAGCAGGGCTGGGATGGCCCAGATCTCATCTGGAACCCTTCAGACACGACTGCCATACGTACAAATGCTGATGTGTTGACTCATATTTCTGAATCCTCCTTCAGGAGGCATTCCTGCTGTTGGTACTGGAGCTAACCATTCCAAGAGCACATGGGCTTTGTCCTACAGTGGCTGCAAAGCTCTGCTGTGCTCATATTTCGTGATGCAAAGGTGTGCAGCTCCCTTTCTCTCCTCCAGCTCTTTTCAAACATAGGCTGTGCCCTCCTGGCAGGTTAGCCAGGGCACAGGGATGGGACTTTTCTGTGCATTTTGCATAGGTGTTATTCCATTCAGCACTGGTGCAGCTCTGAGGAAGGGTTAATGCTTGAGATCCCTGAAGGGGCAGTGCCATTGATGTGACAGAAAAAGCCTTTCTCAGTTGGATCTGATTCCCTCAGCTTGAGGTGAGCCAGAAAAACTTGCCTGGCTTCCTTGTTTGCTCACTGGAATGAAGAGAAGTTTGATATTCAAGGACTGAACAGATTGAAGTGAGAGGCTGGTGGAGCCCTTGCACATAATTCCATCACCAGGAGCAGAGGTCCTGCTCAGCTCATGGTGAATGGCACCATAAATGTGAGCAGAGCTCCTTCCCAACTCACTAATGATCATCACTTTGCTGGACTAACTCCTGCAAGACTCAAATGATTGATACTGGAGACCTTGGAGGCCACAGATGTGCTTTGCTTGTTATCCATAGGGCCCACTTCAGAATTCCAGTCTACAAGTGAAGTTGAGGTGGGCAATTAGTTCTAGGGGTAATAAAGTGAAAATTAAATTTAGTAGTTGCACTGTGCAGTGATGTAATAAGGCTCCTGGCATCTCATTGCTTCTGTCCCACAGATAAATAAGCCAGAAAGAAAAATAAAAATTGCATGAAGAGCAAAGTAGCAGCAAATTCAAAAATGCATCAAAGACAGCACATTGAAACTGTTGGAGTTTGCAAAAAAAACCTTTTGAAAAAACTCCAAAGTTAAAAGGATAAAGATCAAAGGAAGAACAAAAGGAAATAAGGACAAATAAATTAAAGAACAAAATTATGAAGTGAAAGAGCAAAATGTCTTATGCAGAAGGACTGAAAATGAAGGACACAGAAAAAGAATGAAACAAAGGAATAACAAATGGTGAGATGCAGTTTTGAGTATCATTTGCATAGGTGCTCGTAGTGCAATACAAACACCTCCTTTGTAATTTTGATTTTCTCTTTTTTAATTGTTTCTCAACCCAGAAAAGATAATTATAAGTTCCTTCTAATAATAATTACAGGTAGGCTGTGCCTCCTGCCTCTGGGATCTCACAGAAATAGCGCTGTGGGTAGTCAGGACCTGCTTGGATGCTTTGCTGTGTACCCCTGGCAGGAGGGGGTGGGGGTTGCAGATGGCAAAGGGCAGAGCACTGGAAAGTGCTGGAGTCTGGGTAGGACTTGGGGGTGTTCCTGACAGTCGGGTGAAGGCTTGTGGAGGGTGGGGAGGAGTCTTTGATGGAGGTCTGACAATGTGTGACTGGTCCCATCTGCTGCCTATGGAGTGGTGCACAGGAACATGCAGTACTTCTGCAGTCCACGGGGTACTTCATGCACAATTTACTTTATCCCATTTTCCAGAGTCTTGTCATGTGGCTGTTAGCTGGGAGCTGAATGTGGAGATCAGCATATAAATGAGGGTCAAAAGGTGCCCATGTGCTCCCCTGCCCTGGTGCTCAGGGCACAGCAGCCCTGGGTGAGGTTGCTCTGGGGGTGTAGCAGATGCCCAAGCACACTCCAGGGTGATCTCATTACAGAGGCAGCACAAAAGTTACAGAGCTTAATCACTCTATTTTCCACCTGTTTGGTATTGCAAACCTTTGCCAAAATGGGAGTGAAGTGGCTGTTTTATCTCATGGGTCCAGCTAGACCCAAACCATTTCCCTTGGAGAGGAACCTTCCCCTCCACACTTGATCTGGCATTTTGGTTTATCCTCAGGAGGGAGATGTTGACATTGCTGCAGAACAGTTCAGAGTTCAGTTTTATTTGTGCTAGAATACAAACAGTCTGAGGTGAATTGACCCTAGATGGACACCAGGTACCCACCAAAACTGCTCTATCCTACTATATCTACTCCTCTAGGGGTGGCAAAATATAACAAAAGGCTTGAGGGTTGAGATAAGGGCAGGGAGAGATTAATGAACAATTACTCTTACAGGCAAAGTATTCTTGACTTGGGTAAACAAGTTTAATTTTTTGCCAGTCAAATCAGAGGAGGATAATGAGAAATGCAATCAAATCTTAGAAATGCCTTCTTTAGGTTCCTTTCTTCCCAGGCTCAACTTCACTTGTGTTTTCTCTACCTGCTGCCCCAAAATGGCACAGGGGACAGGGAATGGGTCCTTCCCCACAGCCTGCAGGGAAGTCTGTGCTCTGACATTTGGAGCATCCCTTACCCCTCCCTCACCCATCTGGGTCTGCAGGGTTGCTGCTCTTGTGCAGCCTCTTCTCTCCTGGCTGCAGTAGTGAAGTTTTGTGGTGTTATTCCCCTTTTTGAGCAGGTATCCAGTATCCCTGCTGCTGCTGGGCTCAGTGGCAGGTCCCTCTTGGAGCTGGCTGCCACTGGCTCCACTGGGCACAGGGGGGAAGCTTCTGGCAGCTTCTCACTGAAACTACCCCTGTAGCCCCCCTGTCTACCCAAACCTTGCCATGCAAAATGAATATCTAACCCTACCCCAGAGGGAAATGTTGGCAGTTTCTATGCCCTGGAGCCTCTTTTCCAGCTCTGAATTTATCGAGGCCGTGCTGTGGTGCAACAGCTCCTCTGCTCCTGCTGTGGCAGCAGGAAATGGGGGAAGACAGCAAATCTGCTCCTGGTTGTACCCCACAGGAAGGGACATCTGAGGGAATTTTGTTCTTCACTTGCTGGCACCTGGCTGCCAAGAAGGGCTGAGGAGCAAACTGCAGTAAAGGAGAGTGAGGAGAGAAAAAAGGACTGAGCCTTAAAGAGGTGAGAGACACAGCAGTGGCAGTCACTTCTGAAGTCTCTTAATAGAAAATCATTTTCCCCTTCTCTTTGCTCTCCACACCCCAGTGTTCAGAGGCCAGGGGCAACTCTGCTGCCAGCTGCATCCTCCAGAGGTGCCATTCTTTCAGCTTGGGCAGGCTAATGCCAACAGTGGGAAAACTTACCCTGGATGTTGAATATTCACATTTGCATTCTTGAAACCCAAGCTGAACTTTTATTTAGTCTGAGTCATGATTCAAAAGATAAAATATGCATGGATCACAGTTGTGAAGAAAAGCAGCAGAAATGGCTTTTTGGCACAAACATATGCAAGCCATATTTCTCTAGAAGTAATTTCCCATGGAAATTTAACCTCTGAAGGACACCGAAGTTAAATTAAACTGTAGGTTTTGTAACATAAGATGCTATTGTCAGTCTGGCAAGTCTGGCAGCCATGGAGGAGTAACACAATATGAAAGAAATGGTACACCCGTATTTAGAGCTAAAAACAAGGAGCTTTTCCCAGAGTCTGCATTAATGTTGCCATCCCTTTGTGACTAGGGCCATGTCATTTAATCTCATTGCATCATCTGAAAATGGCTGTGAAATTAGTACCATATGTAGCCAGCACATAGGGGCCAGGGAAATAAATCACAGTGAGCGAGGATCATGTCCTTAGAGAGGAGAACTTTGGGAATGTGCACATCTGAAGCGACTTTGTCACTTGCCAGATGGGCGAGTGGGCACGTGGCGAGTGCTTGCCCTGCTTGAGGTGAGGGAAGCCAGTGGCATCTCTGTGGTGATCTGCCACAGAAGGTAGATGAGCCCTGTAGCCCCCCCAGCTGCTGGCAGCTCCCTCATGGTGATGGTGTGGGACCTGGGAGTGCTGGGGGCTGGCCTGGCCAGCCAGATGTGCCTCTGCTAATAATAACAGGAATTGCCCTACGAGCAAAGCTCCATCTGGGTCACTTGTGTAAGCTCTGGGTATGGGCTCCTCTCCTCCAGAACAGGTTATGTAATCACATCAGAAATCAAATATACAATGTGGATTTCACCTTTTTCTGAACATCTGGCTGTTCACATTTTGGGCCTGCTGATTTCAGGGGACGCTGGTTAGAAAAAGGTTTTCTGTGCATGCAAGCATGGAAAACAAATGCTGAAAGGTTGCCCAGACGGTGACCTTGGAATTAATTTTCAAATTCAACTGAATATCTGTAGAATGTCCCTGTTCCCAGGGTTTCAACAAATATCTTTATATTTTCTCCACTCAAAGTTTCCAAAGAGCAGTGCTGTGGTGTGTGACCTGTCTAACCCTAACTCTGCTTATTTAAAAGCATCTCTCTTTTCTCTAATGCTGCGTTGCTGCCTTTGAAATCAGCAGAGAGAAGGGCAGTGGAGCCCTGCAATGAGATGTGACCTAAAGCTGGTGGCATCCACAAAGAGAGTCCAGTTGACTTCAGCAGGCTTTGGAGTGGGCTCGTAACAGGCTGCTGGCAGTGATGCCCTCGCAGTGTTTTAATTTCCTCCCTTTGCTGGTCTCAGATAGTGTGAACCTACTGACCTCTGGTGCATGCTGATCATCTTCTGTTTTTCACCAGGGAAGCAAAGCTTGGGACAAGTTTTGCTGGAGAATTGTCAGAGAAGTGATTGCAGCTTTTAATTTGCTTGACTTACTGGCTGAGGTCCATGCTGGCAGATCCTTCAGTAGCTCGTTATTGTTGGAGGCTTTTCTCCATGGGTGTTCTCTGCAGCTGTGCTGAAGGTATCTGCTACACCCTGAGCTGTGTCCCCAGCCTCAGGGTCCTCTTCTCCAGTCAGCAAAGTCAATGGATTTCTTTTTGTCCCAGCAGCAGTATGCAAGCATAAAGAAAGGTTCCACGGCCTTGTTATTGATGGTTTTGAGTCCAGAGACTTTGAGGAAATAAGATAAGTGCAATAGTCTGTTCCTTCAAAGTCCCCACAGCATTTTTAACTGTACTTCTGATCACTGTAGTAGATAATAAATACAATACATGCACCCATGCACATAAAACAGTGTTATTTTGTGCTTAGTCCATGTGTTTCATGTAGAAATCTGGATGACAGCCAGATCAGTAAATGACTCTCATTTTTAATGGAAATCAGAAACACAACAGATGTACTGTACACTGAAAAGAGTTAAAAATAGCTGATTGCGATCTCTGTGCTTGCCTTTAAACAAAATACATGCTATAGAGCAGTGGTGGTTCAGCATATGGAGGCTTTAACCTCCAATATTTCTGAGAGTTTGCCAGGTTTGTGCAGGGAGGTCTTGGAGTTAATGGCAAGTTTCACAGAGAGGATTTCTGCTAACATCTTAACTCTCTCCGTGGTCAAACCCTCTGGCTGCTGTGAAACTCTTTATGACCACTTGCACGTTGCAGTAAATTTGTGACAAGATATGGAAGGCCCTGTAGAAGTTGGTCCCATCCCTACCCTAGTGGGGAGCTGGGTATTTTTATTTGGTTTTTATCTGGATAAATCGAGATGTTAATTCTGGGTCACGCAGCAAAATATTTTTAATGCGGGCGCCTCTTTTTACGACTGGTGCCGCTTCTTTCTCATTACAAATCAGAATAACTAGTGCAGCATTACATGGGGGATTGGCTGCACCTGGCAAAACTGGATTAATTCCAACGTGCTGCATAACTCCAGACTGACTGCAGTCCTTGGGAGAGAGGGAATTGCCTTTAAGAGTTAACTTAAGTGCTGTCCCAGTGTGTACATCTTGCAATGTGCTTGGCCTCGTTGTTGCTGTCAAATGACCAGGGAGCCTTTATGTAAATAATTTTGATAATACACCTTTGGAAGCTGGTGTAAAGAAAACATTTTCTTATGAATGTTATATAGTGGAAGGGCTTCATCTCCACATCACACTTATGCTTTAATTCACAACAGCTTTTAGTAGGCTCCATGTCAGATGCTCTGTGTAGACTCAGAAATGAGTCTTAGATAGTAATTACTCAAACTACCTGAAAGCCTGATTTTTTTAAAAGAGGAATTTTATCTATTTCTGCTGACTTCTGTACAGCACATTTTTGATTCAATATGTTTTTCTTGTTTAAAAAAGACCTTGTTTTCCCAGAGTGCTAAAAAAAGCCCTTTGAAACACCATGAGACTATAGTGATGAGCTATGCTAGAGAAACCAATATTATATATTTCATCATTTGTCTGCTGTCCTTGCCAAACTTCTAATTTAGCAGTGCACAGTAGTGCACCAAAGTGAGTCATGAATTCTTCAGTATAATTACCACACAGTGCAAAACCAAGGCTACAGAAGTCTGAACCTTTTCCTGTCTCGTTTTTCCCTTCTACTCACTTTTCAAATACCATATGCTGTGCAGGAAAGCTGTGTGTTGCATCACAGCCCTGTTCTGAGCAGATATGATTAAAGGCTAAATTTTGAGTTAATAATGAAAAGTTCTTTTCTGTGGGACAGTCATAAAAAAATAAAAAAAAAAGGAGAAAAAGATGTTTGATTTCTTTTTCAGGTAAAATGTGGGGTTTTTAGGGAAAACACCCTGGTAGATACAGCACTGTGGAGTTACAGGGCTTGATATGAGATCTGAGTAAATGCTAAGAGATGGTCTTGTTGACGTTTTAAAATTAGTTTTTCCTTGAATTGATTTTTTATGTCTTCATATTCATCATTTTAGAAAGTGAGCCTTAGATGTGAGGTAGGTGCAAAGGGCAATTGGGAACCTCATGTGTTCGTTCAGGGGTCACCCCCAGGGATAACCCAATCCAGAAGTGTGCTGATGACTTTGTGTTATCAGTGAGATGTGAAGGTGTACCTGCAATCTGGAGTTTCAAAATTGCTGCTGTATCCAAATTCATGTCCAGCTCAGTGTCTGCATTGAGGCTCACTAATTCTGACCTGTTTTATAAGTGTGTACAAAGGCTCAGATCCTTAAAGGGCATCACAGAAGTCAAAGAATTAGAGCTGCTGACAGTCTTTCTTCTGAAAGATCCATTTCAAGTTGGTTTTGAAATTTTGCATCCTTCAATTTGCTGCAGGTGACTTACACACTCCTGCCTCCTCTTGAGAGTAGGAGCTTAGAAACTCAACACAATTTCTGCCATACTTCTTTTTCTTCAGACTGCAAGATGATGAATCCTGTTTGCAAGCTAAAATGTGTTGACATGTTAAATACTATCTGTGTTTGAATTATTCCTGCCTCCCTGCCTGTGCTATGGGCTGGTTTCAGCACAGGTTTTACTGGAGCACAAAGAGATGAGACAGACTGGGGGGGATTTTGCCTCCTTCAGCTGCTGGGAGGTTGGTCACTGTTCAGTGGCATTTTGTTTCTAGATGTTGTGAAAAGCTGTTTCCTGAGCAATTAACTGCAGAATTTTGCTTCCTGCAGAAGGCACAGGAAAATGTGGTTGCATTTCTGAAGGCACAGTTACACTTCAGAGAGCTACTACAGAAATATTGCCATTGCAAAGTTCAACTACATGACCCTTCCCACCTCCCTCTTAACATTTCTCTAGTATTTCTTACTATTTTCCTATTTGCTAGAGAAATTTTCCTTTCAGACCTAGGTCAGTTCATAAACTGTAGATTAAAGATGATTATTTCCTAATGGTGACTATGGAAAAATATAATGACAAAAGATGTTACAATTCTGGAAACTTTCTCCCATCCTTTCTACTTGCTATTTTGTTTGATGTATCTCCTGTTTCTGGCTTGTGGCTCAGCCTTGTACTTGTTTCATGCTTGGATAAAAGCAGTTAAGGCAAAGGCCTGGCTCATGTGAGTGGGGCTGTGCAGATGCAGAGCACTCCCAGTTCACTGTCACTGTACTCTGCCCACACTCCTCTCACAGCTCTCAATCACCCCTTTTCAGTAATTGCATTAACTCAGTGCAGCAGTCTGACAAATTCCCAGACGTGTCATTTTTTTTCCCCTTTCCTAACTATGTTTAAAGGAACACACTGTGGTGAGAAGTTAATTCTACATCCACGCTAAATTAGTTCTGTTGGTTCGCTTTTTCTTCCCCCCTCAAATGTTCTGTTTCAGAATTGCAAAGTGAGAGCTTAAATAGAGATGAGACTATTGTGTCATTGTGGGCACAGTATTCCTTTGCTTGGCAGTTGAATAATAAGTTATAGATGTCAAGAGGAGGACAATTCAGGTTCTGGAGGTTTTAGGCTTGTCCATTGTGTGATCTTCTCTCTTCAGTTACTGCAGCATCAAAACATTTCACCCAATTAATTTATTTTTTTGTACTTCCACAGATGCATGAAAAATTGCAAAAAGTAAGTAAAATCACTTTCTAAAAGAGTTCACAGCCTAAGAGTGTATGTCAGGAGGAGAAAACAGCAGGTGATAGAACACACTTGGTATGAAAGACTACATAATTATGTAGTGTGATCACTGGGGCAGGTGAACAAATGGGGTGTTCTGATGAGAGTGTGCTGGATGGAAAACTTAGACAAGAGTTGCTGGGAAAGAGCTTCTGCCAGAGATGAGGCATGGTGGATCAAATCCAACAGGACACTTGAGGCACTGGGACAGCAGGAACAAACCCTGTGCTGCTCACTGTGATTAGAATAGCAGCCTGACTGAGATGGGCTCAGTCTGAATGCTGCATTACTTTGATTTTTGTCAATTAAAGCCTGATGCAATTAGATGAAGCCCTTGCTCTGTGTACTTGACACTGCAAGATGCTGAGGAGGCTGGCTCTGATCCAGCAAAGCACTTAAATGATTCCATTAGTTTAAATGGCTCTACCTGTATGCTTAAAATTAAGCACTCACTTAAGTGCTTTGCTGGGTTGATGCCAGTGTGAGCAATGGGTGGCAAGAGCAGATTTTTACTGACCACCACCACAGTCTTTCTTTAGATTTTGCATGCAGGGGAACTGCAAGTTTCCTTTATTGCCTCTTTAGGTTGGTTATCTAGCTTGTGATTTTGATAAAAATAAGTGGCAACATTAAATAAATCACCCCCAAAAAAGTGCTTCTCTGACAGAATTTTTACAATGCACTCTATCAGAAACTGTCCAGCCAGAGTACTGCTAAACTGATCCATTCCAGTGAGCAACACTGAAGAGTTTGAGGTGGTTAAACACAGAGACATGATCCCTTGTAACCAGTGAATGGTTTTTTTTGGAGCAGTTGAAAACCATTATTTGAAATGGCTGATGTTCTTGATAGAGTGAAGGCCACTTAGCCAGATGTCTAATGACATTCTTGGATTAAATGGAGCTATGGTCTGTGTATAATTGTGATAAAATATATCATAAAATACTATAATTATAATTGTGAGGTTTATATGCTGTTCTTAAAAAAAATCCCTAGGCACTGTTAATTCAGAATTAGGCACATCCACCATGTCTGCAAACTTAGAAGTCATAAAGGTGCTATATTGTATGGAGAAATTTGAGCTGATTTACCCTAAATTAAAGAAAATGGGCTTGGAAGAGACCTGAGGAGTTCAATTAGTTCATCTGCCTGTTTAAACCATCAACATCCTCGATTCCCCTGTGTCCCTAAGCTATCTGTCTCAGGACATAACAGTCTTTACCTTCAGAAAGTATTTCCTGAATATACATCTGAATTGAATTTCTCTAGCTGTAATTTTATCTCATTATTTCTTGTCTAACCTACCACACACATGAAGAATAGATTATTCCCTTCCCATATGCAGCATCCTTTCACAGCAGTCTCAGGGCAGTGCTGAGCTACTGTTCCTCCTGTGATCCTTCTTGATTGCTTCATTTTTTTCCATTTTCACACTTCTCTCATTTCCATCCCTCTAGGATCTCTCTCTGGACAACCACCTGGGAGGGACTAAGAAAGGAGCTGAGACTGTTCTCCTGGGGTTTTAGGCAACAGCAAAGTCTGGTGGTAAAAAAACTTGTGCATCTCTGCCTTGCTGGATCTCCCCAGCCTATCCAAGTGCAGAGTCCCACTGTATGAGCTGCTGCATGTGACTTTATTTAGATGTTTTTTTTATTTTATTTTCTATTAGAGAAACATCTAATTATCAAACTTCTAATTTCTTTTACTTCACAGCAAGTGAAAGAGAGCACAAAGCTGTGGTCAGAGACAGCTGTCACTGAGAGGGTTTTCCCTGGGTGGTGGATTTGCATTCCTGCTCTTTCTGGGTGACTGCTGACTTGCTCCTCACAAAGGAGGCTCAGTTCTGACTTTTGGTTCTCTTGGGCACCAGACAAAAGGCCAAAGCTGGTGCAGTTTATGAGCCACACTGCAATTCCTGCAAGCTTTTTTAGAAAGAGACCAAGACCTTGTGGTGTGTGTGAAACAGGAAAAAAGAAATCAAGCAATTCCTGAAAGCCTTCTGCACTTTTTTAGCTCAAACCCAAGAAAGACTATTTCAGGCTTGGGAGGTTTCAGTTACATTCCAGTGATTGATTTTTATTTCTCTGCTAAAGATCAGGTTTTCTTAACAGCTTGGCACACTTGATAACCCTATCTCAGCATTTGGGCACACTTTAGGTGCAGAATTTTTTTCCTCACGCTGCTCTACCAGTATTAAGCATTTTTCCCCCCCAGGAACATCCCTGAGGATGGCCTGTAAACATCAGGAATTCAGAGGGCAGCTCTTGTATTGACCATGCTTACAGAGCAGCCCTTCCTTCCACGTGCTGCTGCGCTGCTCTTTTTAGGATTCCCAAAGCACCTCTGGGAAATTGTGGAGCACCCAGCCCTCCCTGAGCCCTGATAATGCTCCCCTGGTGACAGATGATACTCACAGGGTGCAAAGCAGTTATATTTACACTCTCCCAGCAGGCTCACTGCAGTTGTCACAACTTGTCAGTGGTCGGGGCTGAACCGTTTGTGATCGGTGTAAAGATATTTTTCTGTTACAGAATCTGGCGTGTTTAAAAAGGAGCTGGGTGACTGTGATTATTAAGATGTAATCAAATGCATTAAGGCAGCTATTTCCTTCACCATTAATAATGAGAAAGCTGGCAATATAATCTCCCCTTCGTTCTCTTATTTCACTTTTGTGGTGAGAAATGAAATGAAAGCATCAGGAGCTCCAGGAGCCTTTTGGCACTGTGTATTTTTGTTGTCATAAAAATCATAAAGTAAGTACTTCTGTCATGTATTTTTAGTTAAAAATTTTGCTGAAGAAGGTCTGTCCTTTATCATAACTCCCAAGTGTTTCCATAAATAAGAATTAGGTTCTTAATTCGTTGAGATACTTTGGAAAACTCTCTTAAACCACACTTGCAGTGTGTCTGTCTCCTTCCCAGGTAATCTTTTTCAGTTTTTGTTTCTTATATGGTATATTTATTTGTTTACTAAGCTTATATAATTTATTTTAAATCCTCCCGAAGAGTTAAGGGATTAGAAAATGATGGGTTATAACAATAATTTTAAATCATGTTTAATACCTTAAATACTTTTCCACTACAGCAGGTTAAATAGTCACCAGCCTTTACCTTATAAAGCCTCATTTAAGCCTAATGCACAAGGAGAAATGCTGTAGAAATTACCATTTAACACTTGTGTTTGACATGGGTTTATGATGTTTTCTCAGCTGAGGAAAATGAGAAAAACTGGTTGAAACAGTTGAATTCCATTATCTTTGACTCAGCTCTTTTTTAAAACTGATGATCTCACAGTTTCTCTAATGATTCCCTCGAGTTTGTTAACCCTTGCAATTATGCCATTTAATTTTTCATCTACCTCTTTTGTCATTTTTTTAGTACAATCAAGACAATTTCTTCATATTCTAGAGTAAGCACCGTGTTCCCTCTAGAACCTTGAGCTCTAATTAGACACCCAAGGCTGAGCTCTTCTGTTGTGCTTTGCCAGTGCTGGTTTTAGACTCCTCTGGCTGTAACAACACAGCCTGGCAATTCCCAGGAGACCTCAAAGATAATTCAGGTAATTCAAGTAGCAAAATTTATTTATTTTTGCTTTCCAAAGAAGATGGATTCTCTGCAGATGTTCCCTGCAGGGCTGGGGAGCCTTTGCCTGCAGTTTGCTCCTCCCCAGCCCATGTGGCTCAGGTCACTGCAGAGCTGTGGCTCCTGATGAGGTTTGCTGCTCCTCTGGAGCTGACAGAACATCCTGCCGTGTTTCCAGCCCTTCCCAGGCTGGTTTTGTATCACTCTTGGTCCCTCCTCTTTGCTCCTTGACTCTGCAATGTCTGGCTCTGCTTTCCCATTCCCTGGAGATGTAAAGGTGGGCAGGGATTTGCAAAGGGATTCTTTCTATTTTTATTTTTTTGGAAGAGACCATATCCCATGCCCTACAAGGGACAGAAAAGCAATGTAGTCCCTAAACCTGTACAATTTGATGGCTGCATTTTGTTCCCCGTGGATGGAAGAGCTTCCTTAGGGACAAGGCCATCCTGTGCTCTGTCAGCCCTTCCCTGAGGGCTGTACAAACGTTGTGTTGTCCTTTCAGGGCTGGATTAGGGGGTGGCTTTGCCCAGATTTTTTCTGCATTATTATTATTATTATTATTATTATTATTATTATTGTTATTATTATTATTATTATTATTATTATTATTATTATTATTATTATTATTATTATTATNATTATTATTATTATTATTATTATTATTATTATTATTATTATTATTATTATTATTATTATTATTATTATTATTACTATTATTGCTCTCCCCAACACACCAAACTGCCAGCTCTGCCTCTGATAGAGGGGCAAAGGAAAAGCACTTCTTATTAATTTTTGCATAGAAAATCAGCTGCAGCACTGCAAGGATGAATTTATCTTCCAGCTCTTTGGCTTGTACTTTAGTCACACTTTGTCAACCAGACAATGCTCATCACTTATATATAAAATCCTTCCAGAGAATATGCAGGTAAGAAGAATACATGTATAATGAAATAACAAGTCTTGGCATTTTCTACAGAAGCAGCCAAACATTCAGCTGTGATCAGTTTTATTAAGAGGAGAAACTGCTGGAAACAATAGTGTCCCAAATAATTGATGAGAGATGAATTTGATCTCTGGCTGGTGGCTGTAATAAATTTCTCTTGTCAGCTCAGTCCACTTACTGCAGGTGGGAACCCTGTGCAGTGATTAAAGAAGCAAAATATTTTAGGCATAACAGCATGTAGCAATTCTCCCAGTGAACAACTGGACAAAAATAGCTCCACAGGTAGGGAAATGAAAGGGGAAGTGCTTTTATTCGAAGTCCACATTAAATTAGAGAGCTGTTATTTTTGTTCCTCACCTCTTGCAGCTGACAGTGAAGCAAAATGATATTTTTGGGCTATTGCCTTGTACAGGCTCTGCCCAGCCTTTTCATTAGCACCTCAGGAGCCGAGGCAGGACAGGAGCTGCCTTCCCTTGGTGGAATTGTTGGGCAGGAGAGGAGGGAAGGTCAGGCAGTGCTGCAGAGGAGGGGAGGCAGAGCTGGTATTTTGGATTGCTTTACCTCAGGGTGGTGTTGATGGTCTGGATGAGCTGTGTCCCAGCACGAGGGTGGCCGAGCTCTGCAGGGCACACAGGGCATGGACAGGAGCCTGCCCAGACAGGGGGTGCCTGCACAGCCCCTCCTGCTCTGGCCATGGATGTGGAGACTCCAGTGCCCTGCTCTCAGTGTGAAGGTGGGTTTCTAGAGCACATTGTGACTGCAGCCCAGGCTACACTGTGTTTTACAGAGGATCAGGCAGAGAAAGCCCCGTTGCCTTTCAGCAGGGCAATATTAGACTAGAAGGTGCTATCAGGGCCTAAGGCAGCAGCTATAAATAACTCCTTTAATCTGTGCAAGAAAATGAGTAAATAACAACATTGTCCCACAAAACAGTTCTGTTTAACGTTTCATTAATGTTTTGTGAACATTGATAATTCTTATTATATAATTTAGCATGCTGGGCTCTTCCATCCCTGGAGTTCATCCCAGATGGGGAAGTGCATCCCAGAGAGCGAGGAGTGTCAGGGCCATCAGCATGTCATTACAGCTAATGCAGGAGTTGTCAAATGATGCCTGTATTAGCACAAGGCTGAGGAACTGCAACATTCATCACCAGGGAGGATTATTTGAAAAGATCATTTAGTGTCTGTCAAGGCTGCTGTAATATTTTTTTTGGCCAAAGAATTTAAGTGGGAAGATGTGTGTGTGTGTGTTGTGTGTGCCTCCACTTCTGATTAATTGTAATCTCACATAATGCATTCCTTAGCCTGACGTTTTTAGAGTAAGGGGTAGGTTGGTTGATTCTTGAAATTAATTATAATTCAGATTTTGGAGTGTGAAAAATGGATAGAGAGCTTTCTATAAACCTTTTAGACACAGCTAGAATTTGGACAGATTTATTATGTACTTTTACTAGGTTCTGCTGCTCATGTAACAAAATATTGAGGAACTTATTGCAAGAAAATGTCTCTTTTTTCACAAATTTAAAGGAGGAGAAGATGGAATTTGTATTTTAATTGCATTTTGGTAAGGAAAAACAAAACCAGTCAGGGCTTTGGCCCTTTGTACATCTGATGAATTGAGTCTCTGGTGTTCCTAACTCAGGGTAAGAGAATCTTATATCTGTATTAATGTCTGTGTGAAACTTCTAAAAACATAAAAACTAGCATCTGCTGGGTTAGTTTACTTGCCTTCCCTTGCAGGAATAAATTAGCAAATTCAAAATACTTCCTGATGCTTCAGCAAAAGAGACTTTTGCTGGTTCTCCTTTAGGTGTTACACTCATTAATGCATTTCTTTAGAAATATTAAGTGGTCTCCAAGTTCTCCTGAAACAGCAGAGATTTTAATTTCTGAATAAATGCATGTCCCAAATAAAGGTCTGCCCTGGAGATGAAGTTTTGGAATGACAGCTGTCTTCACAAGGAGTTAGTGAGAAACAACCATCAGAGACTGGTGTTTTAATCCAAACCACCTTTTGTGTGTAAACATGGTGAACTTTATCACACTTAATCTTTAACATTTATGAAGCAAGCTTCCAGCTGAGGAGTCCTCAGTAACACCTGCATGCTCAGAAGTGCAGTAGAAGAGAAGGAAAATCTGGTGAAATGCTGTCTGGGCCCTTGTAGAATAACTGAGAGTGTGGTTTGATCCAAAGGAATGTTGGTAGCAGTGTGATGGGATCAGGGTATCTCCATCAGGGATCAGTGCCTGCCTGGGAGCTGGCAGCAGATTGCTACTGAAGAACAATAGGGTTTTTTCATTAAGCTCTTCCCTGTTGGCTAAGATAGATAAGAAAGCCTCCTCCCTTACTTGACTCATGCAGTAGATAAGATAAATATCTATATATGAGATAAAACTTAAGTGCAGCAGGAACTTGGAAGAGCCATTTTCCAGGAGAAAAAGCTTAGCAGTCATCAGTTTATAAAAAATAAAATAGGCATGGATTTGTAGTGTGTTCTAGTAAAAGCAAAGCCCCATTGTTGGCTCCCTGTATTTTCTGTTGGAGACTGGATTGCAACCAAGGCATCATCTGCAGGTTGTAATTCTCCCCTCTGGAGCTTTTGGAGCTGGGGAAGTTCAGTTTGCTCTGGGACAGCCTTCATGCCATATTAACATGTGTGGCAATCATTTCAAAAAACTGCTGACCTTGCAGTGGGCTGCAAGGCTTGTGTCTTATGTGGATGAATATTTCCATCCACATTTGAATTTCCTTCTTATAGTGAGGTGAAAAAGACCTTTTACAGGTTTATCATTCCTCAGCCTTACCTAGTCACTGTGGTGGCAGCATTCCCAGTCATTAGGAGAGCTCAAAACCAAGCAGGTTTTTTCTTTATTATTTATTTTCTGGGAGCACTGCCTTTTCAAAGCAGTGACAGAGCAGGAGGAATTGTCCATTTTTTTTTCCCGTGAAGAACTTATTTCCATTTTCTCTTAATTATCTGCACCACTGGTTTCTGCCTCTGTGCTGGGTTTGGCTGGGGTAGAGTTAATATTCATCACAGTAGCTGGTCTGAGGCTGTATTTTGGATTTGTTGGTAAGGCAGGGATGTTTCAGCTATTGCAGAGCTCACAAAGAGTCAAGGAATTTTTCCTGCTCCTCAGCCCACACAGGAGGATGGGGCTGGGAAGGGACATGGCCAGGACAGGTGAACCCAGCTGACCCAAGGGATAGTCCAGGCCATGTGGATGATGCTCCATGTTTAAAACTGGGGAAAGAAAAGAAAAGAAAAGAAAAGAAAAGAAAAGAAAAGAAAAGAAAAGAAAAGAAAAGAAAAGAAAAGAAAAGAA